>NW_007726890.1:256740-261674 GCF_000696425.1 Galeopterus variegatus
AAAAAAAAAAAAAAAAAAAAAAAAAAAAAAAAAAAAGCAAAAATAAACAAGGGGGATTATATCAAACTAGAAGCCTTTTGCACAGCAAAGGAAATAATCAACATAGCGATAAGACAATCTACAGAATAAAAGAAAATATTTGCAAACTATGTGCATCTGACATTACTATCCAGAATATACAAGGAACTCAAACAACTCAATAGTCAAAAACCAAATAATCTGATTAAAAAATGGGCAAAATCCCCTTACCAGCCAGCCACCAAAATCAATCAATCAATCAATCAATTAATTAAATATAAAAAATTTAAATTTAAAAACTTTAAAAAGTGGGCAAAGGAGCTGAATAGACATTTCTTAAAAGAAGAAACATACAAATGGCCAACAGGTATATGAAAAATATCATCACTAATCATCAGAGAAATGCAAATCAAAACCACACTGAGATATCATCTCACTCCAGTTAGACTGGCTATTATCAAAAAGACAGAAAATAACAAACGCTGGCAAGGATGTGGAGAGAGAGGAACCCTTATACATTGTTGGTGTGACTGTAACATAGTACAGCCATTATGGAAAATAGTATGGAGGTTTCTCAAGCAACTACAGATAGAACTACTACCATGATCCGGCAATCCCACTGCCAAAGGAAAGGCTATCAACATGTTGAAGGGATACCTGCACTCCCAAGTGTATCGCAGCTCTGTTCACAATAACCAAGATTTGGAACCAACATAAATGTCTGTGTTAGTCCATTTTTGTGTTGCTATAGCAGAATATCCGAGACTGGGTAATTCGTGAAGAAAAAGGTTTATTTGGATCACTATTCTGGGACAGTGGCATCTGGCACGGGCCTCAGGCTGCTTCTATTCATGGCAGAAAACTGCAGCCAGAGAGTGCAAGGTGATCACAGGGTGAGAGGATGCAAGAGAGAGAAGGAGGGGAGGTGCCAGGCTCCTTTTAACAACCAGCTCTTGTGGGAACTAATAGAGCAGAAGTCACTTACTATCCTCACCCCCTCAGGGAGGGCATTAATCTATTCATAAGGGATCTGCCCTCATGACTCAGCACCTCCCAACACTGTTGTATTGGGGATCAGATTTCCACATGAGCTTTGAGGGGACAACTGAATAAAGAAACTGTGGTATATATGTACAATGGAATACTACTCAGCCATAAAAATGAATGATATTCTGCCATTCACAGTGGCATAAATGAGCTTGGAAAAATTACTTTAAGTGAAATAAGCCTGGCACAGAAAGAGAAAATACCATATGTTCTCACTCATATACAAGAGCTTAAAAAATAAATAAGTTGAACTTTTGGAAGTAGAGAGTAGAACTGTGGTTACTAGAGGCTACAAAGGGGAGTGGACGGGGGGATAGTGAGAGGTTGGTTAATGGACATAAAATTATAGCTAGATAGAAAAAAAGAAGTTCTATTGGTGCACAGTAGTGCTAGCATCTATAATGAACAATAATTTATTGTATGTTTTCAAATGGCTAGAAGAAAGGAGCTTAAATGTTTTCATCACAAAGAATCGATAAATTTTTGTGATAATGAATTTGCTAACTACCCTGATTTGATCACTACACATTGTATACATGTATTGAAATATAACTCCATACCTCATAAATATGTACAATCGAAATGTTTCAATAAAAAAAAATATTATTCTGAGAAGGGGACCATAGGCTTTAACAGACTGCTAAGGGGTTCGTGGCACAAAAAAGGCCAAGAGCTCCTGGTTAGAGCACATGCATCTGGTTGCAATTGGTCACAGCCCTCCTGGATAGATGACTTCTTCCAAGTGGAGCCTAAGCTGGCTAGCGCAGATCCTTTCCAGTCGTTCTTAGGTGGGAAAACCCCACCTCCCAACAGTCTCACCCTCTATTTCTATGAATGTCTATGAATCAGTTTGTCAAGTGACAGTAAGCCTAGTGTGGGATCAGGACAGGCAGTGGGGTCTCCAACTCTTTCCCAGGCACCCCATAGAAGCCAGACTAGGTTGTTCACTGTTTCCGGGGAGTGCTACACACATTCTACCTCCTTCCCCTTGCCTCCGCCATTCTCTATGGCTAGAATGTGGACCCAGCTCCAGCCCTAGCCCCAAGTCCATGTTATTAAACATCAGATTTAAGGCCGTTAATAGTAAATGGTCAGGGATACCTACCCTTCCAGTGGTCCAGGGTAATGATGTTCTCATGCTCCAAGGCCCACTACACGTGTTCTGGAACTCCATCTGAACACTTGCCCAAACACTTGAACTGGTCCACAGCTGCTCCTTGAGAACCGTGTTGCCCTTGCCTCCCAGGCATTTTTTAGCTTGAGGTGGGTGGTGACCTGTCCAGGCAAGAATGGAAGGCAGTCATGTCCATTTTCAAAACAAAATGGTGACTCCTCTACCTGTGTCACCATTCCTGGTACCCAGAGCTCCCAGATTTGAATTTCAATCCACAGCATAGAAACCTGCCTTCTGCACACTCACTGAAGAGCTCAGCTCTGACCCCTGTTATGCAGGATCTGTCGGGATCCCGGCTGCTACTGCCATTCTTTGGTATTGAGCTGACATGCTGCAGACTCTAGACTGGACAGCAAAGAAGTGAAGAAAGCAGAGGGCTGCTAAAGTGACAGGGGGAGTAGGAGGGCCGGTGGGCTGGATGTCGCAATGAGGTTGAAGAACAGTTCTCATGGGAATAGTTCAACAAGCAAACTGGAAGAGGTGGAGGTAGCAGAGAGAGGAAGCTTGAAAGAGTGGTTTTCTGAGTGGCATGATTGAGAGCGATGTCAAGGCCCGAGATGTGACTGTGCCGGAGTGAAACGTGAGGAGGCGTGAAGAAGATAAACACAAGGGAGTCAAGGAATGGAGAGACCAAGGCGTTGGAAGGGATTTCCATGTGAATACTGAAGTCATCCACGATAATCGTGGGGCTTCTGGAAGAGGAGAAAAGCATCAGCTATTTCCTTCTTTCCTTCTTTCTTTCCTTCCTTCCTTCCTTCCTTCCTTCTCTTTCTCTTTCTTTCTTTCTTTTTTTCTACCATGAGTTATTTTACCAGAAAACTTTAATGAGTGAGATAGAAAGATGGCAGTGATTAGGAAGAAAGGTTAGCACAGGCCAACAGTATGGACCTATCTTAGTATAACCTGTCTTAGATCTCTTGCCATTCTAAAATCTTTACCCAGGCAATCCACTCACTCACTGGCTTTCAACACCTATTGTGATGGCTCCCAAATTTATATTTCTAGCTCAGGTCTCTCCTCTGAGTTTCGGACAGTTTATCTAACTGCATACTTGATAGTTCCGCTTGGATCAAGGGTATGACTGTCCTTCTAGATGTGGTCCTCTTCCAGCCTTCTCTATCTCAATGGCATCACCATTCACTCAGTTGCCTAAGTCAGAAATATACAAATTATCCTTGACAGTTCCCCTCTCTCACTATTTCCCATGTCCTATCTATGATCAAGTCCTGTTGATTTCATGTCCTAAGTAGCTCTTGAATTCATCTACTCCTCTTTGCCACCACCTTGGCCCAACCTGCCATCATCTCCCACCTGGTCTAATGCAGTAGCTTCTCCACACATCCACTTGGCCCTCCTCCAATCTGTCCAATCTGTAGACAGTCTGATCTTTTAAAAATGCAAATCTGATCATGTCACCTGCCTGCTTAAACACATCAATGCTTTCCCACATCTGTCTCATTCACTGCTGAACCCTCAGCAGGTAGCACAGTGCCCAGCACAACGTAATGGCTCAATAAATATTTGATGATTGAATAATGTGCACTAGGAAGAAGTGTTTGAAATCATGCGGACTAGTTATGTTCTTTGATCACAAACCGAATTCCTAATCTTGGTTATAAACTGAACCCTACACTTGGGCCCAGTATTAAGTCAATATCCCTGGCTTAGCCTGTCCCTCCCCAAAGCTGTTTGCACCAGAGGCTCTGCCAATTATCATCACTCAAAAAGCTTCATTAAAAAAAAAGAAGACCCGACCCTACCCCAGACTAATTAAATTAGAGTATTGGGGGGGGGGGAGGGACCTGGCCCGATTAGCTTCTAACGCTCCGCAAGTGATTTTAACGTGCAACTACAGTCGGGTGCAGTGTTCTACCCCACCCTCCTCAGAGCGTGGTGCATGGCAGTAGCTGCATCATCTGGGAGCTTGTTAGAAATGCAGAGTCTCCGGCCCCACCCCGTCCTCTAAATCAGAATTTCAACAAAGACCCCAGGTGATTGATTAGTCCAAGTGATAATGTTTGAGAAGCACTGCCAAGGAGCCGTTCAGGAGAGTGTGGACTTAGGGGCGCTCCTCCCAGCTTCCAGGGAAGCCCGTGGCTGCCTGGGCTGGGAGCAGATCTCCACTCCTTCACAAGTCCCAACCTAACATTTGGTTCAGCATTTTGCCAGGCTGGTGGGTCAGCATCCCAGTGCAGATATGGTCTTCGCATGGACAAAATCCCTATCCTGAATAGCAGAGCAAAGAAAAGCAAAAGGCTCTGTCCCATCGGGGAAGCTGGGGCTAGCAGAATGTGTTTGCGAGGAACCCTTTCTGACGAGTGGAAACAATAGAATAAAGAACCAGCCCTCGCGGTCCTGTCGCGTCCCTGCACGCAACTAACCGTGGGGATGGGCCGAGTTAGATCGCCAGTGCTGCCAGCACCGCTGCTGGCGCAGGGACCGGGCTCTCCAAGCCGTAGCTCCCGGCATTTCTCTCCACCAGCTCCCCACCCCCGCCCCAAGTCCCTCCTCCAAAAAAGAAAAATAAAAAGTGATCAACTGTATTGCAATCCTATTATTGGTTTGGTTTGTAAATGTCGGCCCTGTTTTGGCCAGAGAAGCCCTGATCCTTCTTCGGGCTGGGCCGGGTGGGTGGAGGCGGGACCCCCTTGTCCCAGGGCTCTGGCGCTCGGCAAGCGCGGGAACCCACGTTGGG
>NW_007726890.1:262094-283960 GCF_000696425.1 Galeopterus variegatus
AGGACGGCCGCTGTCTGCTGCAGCGGGGAGCAGTCTGAAAGCAATTTGCACAAGCCCTCGGCGACAGAAAACCTTGTGTTCAATTTTGGGACTGTTCCCTCAGAGCAAGCGTTTTTTTTTTTTTTTTTTTTAAAGTCACCTGTCAGTTCCAGCTCGTAATTGAGCCCCCGCGGGAGGAAGGCATGAGGGTGGAGGGAGCATTTTCACGGTCGGGGATTAAACACAGCCCGAGCCGCCGGGCGGCAGCGCCCAGGACGGGGCCCCTTCGGAGCCAGCTGTTTGCCTTGTAACTGCAAGCGGAGTCCTCTGAGGACACTCAGGCCGTTGGAGAAACACCCACCTTGTCTCTCAGGCAGCTGGGTGTGGACGAAGGCTGCCTTTGGCTGGGGACACAAAGGCACCCAGCTGTTGCCCTGCCAATGAGCCAAGCTGCCTTCTTCCGGAATCCTCAGACATCGGACCTTTGTTGAAGGACAACATAGCTTCTGAGAAAAGCAAAAGGTGGCCTCTCTAGGGGAAACACGCACACGCACACGCACACGCACAAGGGTACTTCAAAAAGTTCCTGGAAAGATTCGTATTATCTTTTAACTCTGTTTTCCACGAACTTTTTGAAGTACCTTCCTATATAAAATCTTGTTCCTGGATGCTCAGCAGTGGCCTTGGGGCCTACAGCCCCCACCTCCATCTTGGCAGTACAGTAGTTCCCTGGGCATGCACATGGTCTCCACTGAAATATTGTCTCCCTCATGATCTCACTCCCATCCTCTACCTTCTTCCGCTTGTTTTCTTACTTTTTCTTATTTTTCTCTTGTCTTCAGTTTTCTTACTTCATCTTCTTTTCCCATTTCTTCCATCTCTCCCACTTCTTCTGTTCCTTTCTCATTCATTTAAAAAGTGCATCCATTGTGCATTAAGCACTGTAGTAGTCAGCTTGACTGTCATAACAAAATGCCATAGACTGGGTGGCTTGAACAACAGAAATGAGTTTTCTCACAGCTGTGGAGCTTGGAAGTCTGAGATCAGGGTGTCAGCATGGTTGGGTTCTAGGGAGAGTTCTCTTCCTGGCTTCTTGGCTTCCTGGCTTCACCTTCTTGCTGTACCTTCACATGGGGGAGAAGGAAAGAGGAGAAGAGGAAGGGGAGAGGGAGAGAGGGGAGGAAGGGGAGAGAGGAAGAGGAGGAGAGAGAGAGAGTGTGGGAGAGAGGTACAGGGAGAGGGATCTCTTCCTCTTACAAGGCCGCACGGTCCTATCTGAGTACGATCCCATCCTTATGACCTCATTTATCTTTTTTTTTTTTTTTTTCCGTGTCCGGCAACGGATCACAACCCTCAGTGTCATGCCCGTACCGGAACTGGACCGGCAACGGGATCGCAACCCTCAGTGTCGCGCCCATACAGGACCTGGACCGGCAACGGGATCGCAACCCTCGGTGCTGCGCCCGCAGCTCGCTCAGCCAGTGAGCGGGAACCGGTCTGTATGTGGGATCCAAACCCTCGGCGGGAGCGCCGCAGCGCTCTCAAGCGGCGCACTGTAGCAGTGCGCCACCGGGCCAGCCCCTTATGATCTCATTTAACCTTAATTACCTCTCAAGAGCCCTAATACAGTCACGTTGGCGGTTAGGGCTTCAGCATATGATTTTTTCGGGGGGGGGGGTCCTTAGCAAGCACCTACAGGGATTGCTAGATCCCTAGGAGCTATAGTAGTGGGGAAGACAGACAACAGTGTGAAGAGATGTGACCACTGTTGTTAACAAAGCGTGAACAGAACACAATAGGAGTACAGAGGAGCAAGGGTGACTGGGTGCATCAAGAAATCAAGGAGGGCTTGACCAAGAAGCTGGTGTTTAACCTGGCTTTCGAGGCATGAGAAGAAATTTGCCAAACAGAAAATAGAAGAACCATATTTCAGGCAAAGCTATGGGCAAAGGCATAGAGTTGTGAAAGGGCATGGCCTGCTTGATAAGCAGTGAAAAGTTCTGTGGCACTGGAGGTGAGAGAGGCAAGCGATGCTGGAGATGCAAGTTGGGGCCATCCTATGAGGAGTCCAAGTAAGGCATGATGATGGTCTAAGCTGGGGCAAGGACAGTGCAGATGGAAAGTAAGGACAAGACGCAGGAGACATTGACAAGACCAAATAGACAGCACTTGGTGACTGAGTGAATGGTGCCGTCATGAGGAGGGAGGAATGGAGGGTGACTCCCAGATTTCCAACTTAGGGGACTAGCACTATTCACTGAGATAAGAGAAGAGGAGTAGGCCTGGGGTGAGAGTAGAAATAATGATTCTGAGGTATCTCTAGGACCTCCTGAGGAGGTAGGCTGGGTGCTGGGGGTAAAGTGGGGACAGAACAAACTCTGTGTAGATTCATGAGCACATGTGAGGAAACTATGTGATGTTTGGGGAAGAACCATCCCAAATGGTTTGAGGCAACAGTGCTCAAAACCTATACAGGGCTGGGAATAGTGCCTGTTCCTAACCAGCTAAGATGGGGGTATTGGGTAGTTTTATGGCCTGAATGTTTATGTCCCTTCCAAATTCATATGTTGAAATCCTAATCCTCAAGGTGATGGTATTAGGGGGTGGGCCTTTGGGAGGTAATTAGAGCATGAGGGTCGAGTCCTCATAATGGGATCAGTGCCCTTATGAGAAGAGACAGGAGATCTCTCTCTTTCTCTCTCTCCCCCCCCCCCCCCCCACCTTTCTCTGCCATGTGAGGATACTATAAGAAGATGACCATCTGCAAACCAGGGAGAAGAACTTCACCAAGAACTGGACACTGATGGTGAGCTGGCCTTGGACTTTCAGCCTCCAGAACTGTGAGAAATAAATTTCTGTTGTTTATATTTTGTTATAGCAGCCTGAATCCACTAAGACAAGTAGAGTACACAGAAAGCTCTTGTCTCAATATTGGGGAATAATTAGCCCTAGACTTAGCACTGCTCTGATCTCATTTAACAAAACTTAACAGCAAGACCCAAATGGATCAAATAGTTTCCAAGAAGCTTAACTGAGCCCCTGAAAAGCTCAAGAATAATTATAGCATGGTTTCTCAACCTCAGCACAACTGACATTTTGGGCTTCATAATTCTTTATTGTGGGTGCTGTCCTGTGTATTGTAGGATGTTTACCATCATACCTGGCCTTTACTCCTTGGGTGCCAACAGCACCCTTCAGTTGTAACAACCAAGAATATATCCACAAACAAAATCACCCCTGAGTGAGAACCACTGTTTATAGGAATATAGACATAAAAAGAACCCAACAAGGTAAAATTCACAATGTCTGGCATCCAATAAAAAATTACCTAGCATGAACAGAGTGGGAAATTGTGACCAACAAGGAGGACATAAGTTAATTAATTGAAGTCAAGCCAGAACTGATGCAGATGTTAGAATGAGCAAATAAGGGTATTAAAACAGTTACTATAACTGTATTCTGTATGTTCAAAAATTAAGTAGAGACATGGATTATATGAAGGTACTTCAAAAAGCTTGTGGAAAAATAGAATTAAAATATAATGGAATTTTTAAAGTACCCTCATATTTTTTAAAATATCTAATTCAAACTTGTAGAGATGAAAACTACAACATGTGAAGTGAAAAATACATTGAATGGGGTTAATAGCAGGTTAGACATTGCAGAAGAAAAGTTTAGTGAACTTGAATAACATAGCAATAGAAATGATTCAAAATGAAGCACACAGAAAGAGAATTCAAAAAGTGAACAGAACATGAATGACCTGTGGGAAAAATTCAAGTGACCTAATATACATGTAATTGGAGTCCCTGAAGGAGAAAAAAAGAGAGGAAACAGAAAAAAAATGTTTGAAAAAATAATGGCCAAAATTTTTCCAAATTTGGTGAAAATTATAAACCTATAGATCCAAGGAACTCAAACTCCAAGTGCAAGAAAAATTAAGAAAACTACACCAAGGCACATTATGTTCTAATTGCTCAAACCAGTGATAAAGAGAACATCTTAAATGCAGCCAGAGGAAAAAAATAGACACATTACATAAAGAGAGACAAAGATAAGATTGCTCATTTTAAGCAATGCAAGTAGGAAGACAGTGTAGCAAAATCTTTAAAACACTGAAAGAAAAAAGAAAACTGACAACCAGGGATTCTATCTCAGGCAAAAATGTTGCTATGGTTTGGATGTGTCCCCTCCCCCAAACTCACGTTAAAATTTAATTGCCATTTTAACAGTATTAAGATATGAGACTGTTAAGAGGTGCTTAAGTCATGAGGGCTCCACTCTCATGAATGGATGAGAATGCCATTTAGAAAAGGGCTTGAGGCTGCAAGTTCAATTTTTTGCTCTCTCTTGCCCTCTCTTTCCCCTTCTGCCATGGATGATGCAGCAAGAAGGCCTTCAACAGATGCTAGCCACTTGATCATGGACTTCCCAGCCTTCAGAAACATGAGCCAATAGATTTTTGTTCATTATGAATTACCCAATCTGATTTTTTTTTGTTATAGCAGTACAAAATGGAGTATGACAAACATCTTTCAAAAATGAACACCAAATAAAGACACTTTAGTTATATAAAAGCTCAAAGTATTTATCAGTAGCAGACCCACATGCTATGGTTTGGATGTGGTTTATCTCCACCAAAACTCATCTTGACATTTTGTAGCCAGTGTGGCCATGTGGGGAGGTGGGGCCTAGTGGGAGGTGTTTGGGTTATGGGGGCATTTCTCTCATGAATGGATTAATGCAATCTCAAGGGAGTGAGTGGGTTTTTGCTCTCATGAGACTGAATAAGTTCCCATGAGAGGGGGTTGTTATGAAGCAAGTTTCCTCCTTTCAAAAAAACAGAAAAAAGGAGAACAGAACTGTGATTATTAGAGGTGGGAAAGGGGGAGGGGGAGGGGGTCAGTGAGAAATTAGTTAAGGGTCACAAAGATTGATTATGTTTTGTAAACATGTATTCTCATTATCCTGATTTGATCACCACATTTTATACACATGTATTGATATTCAAATCTATACCCTACAAATATATATATAATCAATTATGTTTCAATAAAAAATAAAAATAAATTTAAAAAATAAAGAGGAAAATATAAAAAGCAAGGTTCCTGCTGGTGTTTGCCCCTTTGCACATATCTATTTCCCCTTTGACCTTCCACCATGTTATGACATAGCACAAAAGCCCCCACCAGAAGCCAAGCAGATGCTGGCACCATGCTTTTTGGACTTTGTGGCCTCCAGAATCATGAACCAAATAAATCTCTTTTTTAAAAAAAATAAATTACCCAGTCTCAGGTATTACATTTCAGCAACACAAAACAGACTAAGACACTACACTACAAGACATGGAAGGAGAATAATAACAGATGAAAATATAGATCTACCAAAAGGAAGGAAAAACACCAGAAATAGTATTTAAATATCTTTAACAGATAATGAACTGTTTAAGCAAAAATAATAACAAGGCAGTGTGAGGTTTATAACATATATAAACATAAAATGTATGACAACAATATCATAGAGGTCGGGAGAGGAGAAATGGGCAGATACTATTGTAAAGTCCTTATAGTATATACGATGTGGTATATATCACTTGAAGGTAGATTGGGGTAAGTTAAAGATGCTTATGATAAATCCAAGAGTAATCACTAAAATAACAAAGAATCATAGCTAATAAAGCAACAAATGAGATAAAATGGAATCACAAAAAACTCAATTAATCTCAAAGAAGACGGAAATAAAGAAGAAAGGAAAAAAAAAGATGGGACAAGTAGAACAAATGAATTGCAAAATGATAGATTTAAAACTAACTATACCAATAATCAAATGAAATGTAAATGCTTTAAATACCCAAATAAAGGTCAAAATTTGTCAGATTGGCTCTAAAAGCAACAGTCAATTACGTGCTGTGTATAAGAAAAACACCTTAACTACAAATTTAAAAATGGGTTAAAAGTATGGAGAAAAGATACACCATGCTAACACTGATAAAAAAAATCTGGAATGGCTATATTAATATGAGATAAAATGGATTTCAAATCAGAAATTATTACCAGAGGTAAAGAATGACATTTTTATAGTGATAAAAGCATAAATTCATCAAGAGGACATAACAATTCTAAACATTTATACACCTAATAACTGTGCTTCAAAATCCATGAAGTAAAAGCTGATAGAACTGCAGGTAGAAACAGAAAAGCCCAGAATTGTAGTTGAAGATTTCAATACCCATTTCTCAATAATTTATAGATAGAACAGGTAGGCAGAAAATCAGAAAAGATATAAAAGAAATAAATAACACTCTCAACCAAATTCACCTAATTGACATTTACAAGGGGTCTCCAAAAAGTTCAGGAAAATTATGTAAAAACTATGTGGATTTCAAAAATGTTTTGCACCAAAATAAACTCATACTAACTTTTCATAACATGTCTGACAGGATCTAGTTTGAAGCATTAAGAAGGATAAGACATCAGTTTGAAAAGTGCCCCTATCAGAGCAACATAAATTCTGCTAAAATTGAAACAAGAACAAACATCAAGTTTATGGTGAAGCTTGAGTGGAAGAATGGTCAAATCATTGATGCTTTTTCAAAAGTAAATGGGGACAATACCCCTAAGAACTAAGCAGTTTACAAATGGATAACTCATTTTACGAAGTGACAAGGTGACATTGAAAATGAAACCCATAGCAGCAGAACATTCACATCAATGTGTGAAGAAAAAATCTTGTTCATGCCCCAGTTGAAGAGGACTGATTATTAAGAGGAGAAACAATAGCCAACACTGTAGACATGCCAGTTGGTTCAGCTTACACAATTCTGACTGAAAAATTAAAGTTGAGCAAATTTTCTGCTTGATGGGTGCCAAAATTTGCACCCATACCAGCTGCAGACAAGAGTGGAACTTTCAATAGAAATTTTAAACAAGTGGGAGCAAGATCCTGAAGCATTTCTTTTAAGAATTGTAACAGGAGATAAAACATGGCTTTACCAGCATGATCCTGAAGAAAAAGCACAGTCAAAGCCATGGCTACCAAGAGGTAGAAGTGGTCCAGTCAAAGCAAAAGTGGACCAGTCAAGAGCAAAGGTCATGGCAACAGTTTTTTGGGATGCTCAAAGCATTTTGCTTGTTGACTTTCTGGAGGGCCAAAGAATGCTAATATTTGCTTATTATGAGAGTGTTTTGAGAAAGTTAGCCCAAGGTTTCACAGAAAAACACCTGGGAATGCTTCACCAGAGAGTCCTCCTCCACCATGCCAATTCTCCTGTTCATTTCTCCCATCAAACAAGGGCAATTTTGGAAGAGTTTCAGTGGGAAATCATTAGGCATCCACATTTCAGTCCTAATTTGGCTCCTTCTGACTTCTTTTTGTTTCTTAATTAAAATAATCTTTAAAAGGCAGGCATTTTCTTCAGTTAATAAAGTAAAAAAGACTCCAATGACATGGTTAAATTCCCAGGACCCTCAGTTCTTTAGGGATGGACTAAATGGCTGGTATCATCACTCACAAAAATGTCTTAACTTGATGGAGCTTATATTGAGAAATAAAGTTTATATATTTTTATTTTTATCTTTTAATTCCATTTTCCATAAACATTTAAAGCCCCCTTGTATAGAATACTTAACCCAACAACAGAATACACTCTCTTTCCAAGCGCATACCACAAAAATGTCTTAACTTGATGGAGCTTATATTGAGAAATAAAGTTTATATATTTTTATTTTTATCTTTTAATTCCATTTTCCATAAACATTTAAAGCCCCCTTGTATAGAATACTTAACCCAACAACAGAATACACTCTCTTTCCAAGCGCATACAGCACATTTGCTATAAAACAAGTCTCAATAAATTTAAAAGAATTCAAGTTATACAAAGTATATTTTATGATTGTAATAAATTTAAATTAGAAATCAATAACAGAAAAATCTCTGGAAAATACCTAAATACCTGGAAACTAAATAATACACTTTTAAATAGTAGGTCAAAGAAGAAATCAAAGGATAAATTAGAAAGAACAAGTGCACTTCAAAAAAAATGAGCAAGTACAAGTGAAAAATATAATTAAAAGATGATATGAATCTTTCTATGAACTTTTTGAAGTACACTTGTATTTTGAAATGAATGAAAATGAAAATGCAAGATAACAGAATTTGTGGGATGCCACTAAATGCCTCTATTAAAAAATAAGAAATGTCTTGAATTAGTCAGGGTTCTCCAGAGATACAGAACCAATAGGACACATATAGATTTAATAAGATATATACAGAAGGAGATTTATTATGAGGGACTGGCTCACATGTTTATGGGGTCTGAGAAGGCCCATAATCTGCTATCTGAAAGCTGAAGGACTAGGAAAGCCAGTGCTGTAGTTCAAGTCCAAACCCAAAGGCCTGAGAACCAGGGAAGCCAATAGTGGAAGTCTCAATCTGAGGGCCTGAGAACCAGGACTGCTGATGTCTGAGGAGAGGTGAAGATGAATGTCCCAGCTCAAGCAGAGAGAGCAAATTTGCCCTTCTTCCACCTTTTTTTGTTCTATTCAGGCTCTTAACAAATTGAATGATGCTCGCTTGTGTTGGTGAGGGTGATCTTCTTTACTCAGTCTACCGACTCAAATGCTAATCTCTTCTGGAAACATCCTCACAGATACATCCAGAAATAATGTGTTACCAGGTATCTAGGCATTCCTTCTTGAGTCCAGAGAAGATCAATAAAATTGATAAATCTCTGGCCAGACTAATCAGGAAAAAAGACACAAATTACCGATATGAAGAATGACAAAAGTGATATAAATGTAGATATACAGATATTAAAATAATGCTAAGGGAATGTTATAAGCAACTTTTTACCATTAAATGTGACAACTTAGATAAAATGGACAAATTTCTTAAGAGACACAAAATACAAAAATTCACTCAGGATCAAAAAGGTACTATGAACAGCCCTCTATTGAAGAAAGTGAAATTGTAGTTAAAAATCTTCCTACAAAGATAACTTCAGGGCCAAGTGGCTTCACTGGTGAATTGTACAAAATATTTAGAGAAATAATACCAATTTTATACAAATTCTTCCAGAAAGTTGAAGAGGGAATATTTCCCTTCTCAGTCTATCTATGTTTATTATCAGCATTACTCTGTTAACAAAAGCAGAAAAGGATGTTATGAGGAAACTACAGACCAATATCCTTTATAAACATAGATGCAAAAATTTTAGCAAACCAAATCTAATAATATATAACAAGGAGAATGCATCTATGATCAAATGGGGTTTATCCCAACAAGGCAAGGCTGGTTTAACATTTGAAAATCAAGCAATTTAACTTGCCACATTACTAAAAAGCAGAGGAAAAAGCCATATTATTATCTCACTAGATGTAGAAAAAGCATTTGACAAAATGCAACAATAATTTCTTAAACAAAAACAAAAACTCTCAGCAAGCTAGGAATAAAAGAAAACTTCCTCAACTTGATGAAGGGTATTATGAAAAACCTAGAGTTAACATAACATTTAATGGCTGACTACTGAATTCTTTCCTCCTAAGATCAGAAGCTAGACAAGGATGTCTGCCCTATTCAACATGTTCCTGGAAGTTCTAGCCAGTGCAATAGGCAAGAAAATGAAATAAAAGTATCTAGATAAGAAAGGAAAAACTAAGATTGTCTTTATTTGTAGATAACATGATCTATGTAGAAAATATAATAGGATCTATAACAAATCTCCTAGAACTAATAAATGATTTTAACAAGGTTTCTGAATACAAAATCAATGTACATAGATCAATTTTATTTCTATACACTAGTAACAAACAACTGGAAACTGAAATTTAAAAACAATGCTGTTTAGAATTCAATGAGGGAAAGAATAGTCTTTTCAACAAATGGTGCTGGGACAAATGGATATCCACAAGCAAAAGAATGAAGTTAGGGGCTGGCCCGTGGCTCACTCAGGAGAGTGTGTTGCTGATAACACCAAGGCCATGGGTTCGGATCCCTATATAGGGATGGCCGGTTTGCTCACTTCAGAGAGCGCGGTGCTGACAACACCAAGTCAAGAGTTAAGATCCCCTTTCTGGTCATCTAAAAAAAAAAAAGAAGTAAGTCTCCTTCCTTACATCATACATAAAAATTTACTTAAAATAGATCATAGATCTGAATATAAGAAGTAAAACGATAAAACTCTTAGAAAGAAATATAGGTGTACATCTCTGTGCCCTTGGATTAGGCAATTGTCTTTTAGATATGACACGAAAAGCACAAGCAACAAAGAAAAATATAGATAAATTTGACTTCATCAAAATTAAAAAATTTTGTGCATCAAAGGACACTATCAAGAAGGTGAAAAGACAACCCACAGATGGGAGAAAATATTTGCAAGTCATATATCGAATAAAGGTATAGTATCCCAAATATATAAAGAACTCATACAACTCAACGATAAAAAGAGGAATAACCCAATTAAAAATTGGCAAAGGATCTGAATAGACATTTCTCCAAAGAAGATATACAAATGGCCAATGAGCACATGAAACATCATTAGTCATTAGGGAAATGCAAATCAAAACCACAATGAGATACTGCTTCACACTCTCTAGGACGGCTACAATAAAAACAAAACATAAATAACAAATATTTGGGGAGGATGTGGAGAAATTGAAACCCTCATTGATTGCTGGTGGGAATTGAAAGTGGTGCAGTTGCTGTGGAAATCAGTTTGGCGGTTCCTCAAAAGGTTAAGCAGAGTTATCATATGGCCCAGGTAAATACTTGTAGGTATATTCCTGAGAGGACTGAAGACATATGTCCACACAAAAATCTGTACATAAGTGTTCATAGCAACATTATTCATAAAAGCTGAAAACAAAAACAGCCCAAATGTTCATCAACTGATGAATGGATAAATAAAATGTGGTATATCCAAACAATGGGATATTATTTGGCAATAAAAGGGAATGAATTACTGATACGTACTGCAACATGGATGAACCTTGAAGGTAGATGTTAGTGAAAGAAGCCAGACACAAAAAAGTCACATATTGTATAACTCTATTCACATAAAATGTTCAGAAGAGGCAACTCTACAGAGACAGAGAGTAGATTAGTAGTTGCCAGGGGCTGGTGAGAGAGGGGAGTGGAGAGTGACTAGTAATGGGTATGGAGTTTTCTTTTGGGGTGGTAAAAATGTTCTAATATTAGGTTATGGTGATGGTCTCACAGCTCTGTAAATATACTAAAACCATTGAATTATATACTTTAAACTGGTGAATTGTATGGTATGTAAATTATATCTCAATAAAGTTGTTAAAATGATTATAAGAAAACCAGTCAATAAAAAATGGGCTAAATATTTGAACAGATACTTTACCAAAGAAGATATTTGGATGGCAAACAAACACATATAAAAATGTTTAACCTCATTAGCTACTAGGGAAATGGAAATTAAAACCACAGTGAGATACTACTACAGACCTATTAGAATGGTGGCTAAAATTAAAAAGACTGATTATACCAAGCATTGATAAGGATGTGGAGGAACTGGAATTCTCATACACTACTGGTAGGAATGTAATATGATATAACTGTTTTGAAAAATAGTAGTTTCTTAAAAATTTAAATATACATCTACTATATGACTCAGCATTTCACTCCTAGGTATATGCTCAAGAGAAATAAAAGACTTTTGTTCAAACAGAGACTTGTACACAATTGTTCATAGCAGTTTTATTTATAGTATCTAAAAGCTAGAAAAAAACCCACAGACGTCCATCAACAGGTGAGTGGATAGACAAAATATGGTGGAATAAATACTGCTCAGCAACTAAAGATTAATGACCTAATGATACATACAACACTATCAATACATACAACAGTATGAACGAATCTCAAAATGATTTTGCTGTAAAGTCATACTATTATTCCTTTTATATAAAATTCTAGAAAGTGCAAACTATGTATTAACAGAGAAAAGTTCAGTGGTTGCCTAAGGCTGGAGGGAGGGATTCCCAAGGGGCAGGAGGAAAGTCTAGGGAGTGATGGAAACTTGATGGTGGTGATGGTTTCATGGGTGTATGAAATATGTCAAAACTTAGTAACTTTTAAATTGTGCAGATTATTGTATGTCAATTACACCTCCATACTGTTATAGACAAAAAACAAAAAAGAGGAGGTCTTCGAACAGATGAAAAGCAAGGTCCTTCCAGCTCCAGTTCTGTGGCACCTATTAGAGGGAATTTTCCGGAAGCCTTCTACCAAAGTAGTTTTTGTACTGAGATGCCCAAATCATAGAATCAAAAGTGGGGATTTTGCTTGGATTATGCAGAGACGTGCTTCTGTTATTCACTTCGGTGGGGCTGTGCAGACAGAGCCTCCAAGGCCAGTGGGGCAGAGCGGGGAAGTGCACCATCAAGCCGGTGAGTGGGAAGACATCCAGATGAGAGGAGGAAACTGGGGAAATAGCCTAATGAGCTCCACTCTTTCCAATTTCTTTAAGTCTATGATTCAGAGGATTGGCTCTCCATGGACATTCCAGACCAGTGAGGCATTTCAGGGCCATGAAAGCATAGACATCCCAGGGGAGAAAACAATGGAAGACAAGATGAAAATGAGAAATGGCCTTTTTAGGTCTCTCGACCCAAATGCAAGGAGCTAAGAGGATATGGAGGAAGAGGTGGAAGTGTCCCTTTCCTGCAGGAAAGGAGATTATGACTTGATGGGGTCTGGGGAAATCAAATATGAGAAACTAAAGACCTGGAATGTCAAGGCTTCAGGGATGCCTTTTAGATGGACGTGCTAGAAGAGCAAGAGGAAGGAGTTGATACCCTCCCCGCCTGTTGACAGTGAAAGCCAAGAAGGCAAGGAAATGGAAGAACGCAAAGCCAAGAGGCATGCTTTAAAGTCATTTGTCAGCTGGGCAGTGCCTTAAGTCAGTGCCACGGCTGATGGATCACCTCATGGGAAGCAGCAGGGGCTGTCACCGTATCCTTAGCATGCACCTGGATCAGATGCTTTAGAGGAAGACAATCAAAACCCTAAATGCCTGAGGTGACTCCAGTCAATATTTACACCTGAGGAGAATGGCATTTTCTCCTTGATCCGAGAGGGTGATAAGTTATGAGCTTCAAGGCTGAAGCAGGGGAATGGAGTGTTGCTGTAATTTTATCCTACGTAGCAGAGACACAGAAACTGCTCTTATCCAGAGGAATGTAGATCTCACATATCCTTCCCCACCTCCACCTGTTTCTCCTGCTGCCCCTAAGCCCTATGCAGCACATCTCCCACTCCCTGAAAAGGCTGTATCATTAGGATTCCTTAAATTAGTAAGGCTTCTCATGGTTTATAAAGCCCCTTCCTCTCCATCATCTCATTTCTTTACTCAACCCTGTGAGATATATTGTTTTCTTGTTTTTTAGGAGAACTTGAGGGACCAGAACATGATGTTCAAAGCCATTCATTCATTCATTCATTCATATACTCATTCAGATAATTACTGAACACCTACTATGTGTCAGATGCTGGCAAGATGCTGAGGACACAGTCATGAAACGCAACAGCCACAGCCTCTGTCCTTGTGTAGCTCAATCTTGTTGGGGGTGGGGAGCCAGACATCGATTCAACACAAATTGAATTGCAAACTGTGAGAGAAGCTATTACAGGGGAATCTCAGCCAGCCTGAGGGTCAGGTAAAGCAACACTTGAGGAGGAGTTATCTGACCTTAGAGATGAGCTGATGGATGATGGGCACTAGCCAGGAGAAGATGGAGTAGGGCATAGAGTCCTCCAATAGGAGGGAAGAGTATGGGCAAGGCGTTGTGACAGGAGGGACGTGGCATTGCAGACAGAAAGAGGGTGAGAGGCTAGAGAGGAGGTTGGCGAGGTGGGTAGGGGAGGGCCTTGCAAACCATGGCCAAGAGTTTGATCTTCATCCTAAAAGCCACGGGGAGTCACAGAAGGTTTCCGAGAAGAGTGAGACTGGCATGGACATTCTGGTTGCTGTCGAAAATGATATGTAAGGAATGATGGGGCTTGAATGAGGATGGGGCAGCAGAAACACAGCAAAGTATAGATTTGAGAGAGATTTGGAGGTAAAGTTGACAGAAAGTTTATGCTTTTTAAAAAATATTATTCTTTTGTTTGTTTTTTTGGCAGCTGAGTGGTACAGGGATCCGAATCGGTTTATGCTCTTTTGATTCCAGCATGTCAGGGATGTGAATAGAGTTAGTGATGTGTGGTACATTGAATAGTAGCCTCCAAAAAGATGTGACCATGTCCTAACCTGTGAATTTGACACCCTTATTTGAAAATGATCTTTGCAGATATAGCTAAGGATCTTGAGATGAGATCATCCTGGGTTACCAGGTAGGCCCTAAATCTAATGACAAGTGTCTTTATTATTTATTTATTTTTGGTGGCTGGCTGGTACGAGGATCAGAACCCTTGACCTTGGTGTTATCAGCACCGCACTCTAACCAAGTGAGTCTGTAGTAGTCAGTTATAGCAACAGGAAACAGACTAAGACAAGGGTGCAAGCTTGGATTTGGGCTGGAGCAAATTTGTTCCAGCTCTCTGACTTTGACTTCGTTATTTATGAGCTCTAAGCCCAAACATAAACCAACTGGTTATAGACCCATCACCTAGTCCCCAGCAGTCTTTGCCCTGGCTCAGCACACAAAGGTGCCAGATTTGAGATCATGTAAAATTCTACTTGATGTAAACCTGGATAAGATTAGCCAGCAAAGCAAGAAGAAGAAAGGTTCAATGGCCCCCTGGACCTTGGAGATAAATCCACCCGGTTGGGAGTGGCTATCTTAGCTCACAGGACCTTACTGCCTGCGGAAGGAATTCATATGTCTCCCCTGGGGGACCAGAGTATTTATAGACCCTAGGGGAGAGGAAGGATGGAGGCTCCTGGGAGACGTCATAGAGGATGTGCAGAGGAAATGAAACTACTCTGAAAGACAAATGGGAGGGACGGGGACCTGTGTGGCTTGGTGGGGGGGCTAAAGGATCAGAAGGAATTAGGCAGGATGCCAGGAAAAGGGAGCAACTCTGTGGGGCTGGGCTGGGGGCAGAGGTGGAGGAGCATTTCTTCACCCTCTGGGAGGAACCCTCTTACGACCTACCCAGCTAGTGAACAGTGAACCTTTTGAAGACATTTGAAATATGGCTGATTATCTGAATTCCATCAACATAGTATTTTTCAGAAATATGGTTGTTGTGTCAAGTGAGGTGTATCTGTGGAACCTCTCATGTCTCTTAAACATATAAGACAACCTGAGAAGGTACATAGTTTGCAAAGAAGTTGGAAGAAACAAATAAGTGGAATAAGCATTTCTGGGGTATTTGGAGCCCACTTAGGAGTGGCTGAAAAGTTTCCCTGTGGAAGGAGTTAGCATGCAGTGGAACTGAGGTATAGTAGTAAATGTCGGGGATGTGAATAGAAGTCGTGCAGTTACGGTGCAAAATGGCTACTTCTCCAGTTTTTGCAGAAGTGGTACCTTGTGATGGTTAGTATTCGAATCTGTGTGCTTGGGAAACAGGCAAGTGTGAAAGACAAGATCTCAGTCTGTGGCCAGGCTTCGGAAGCAGCTGGCAATCAGGATTAGGAGGCATTGGACACCAAGGCAAGGGGGGAATCATACAGCTAGCTGAAGAAGAAACCCTAGCAAAGACCAAGAAATCCCAACAACGTAGTTATTTCCTCCAAATGGTCTTTAGAGTTTTTTGATTCACAGAGTAAGTTCCAGGCTAGGTTCCACATAAGTAACATCATGTTCTCTGATTAAAATAGTCTCACACCCGAAGTGGGAAAGTTAATCCATGAATATAGCTTAAGCATCTATTGTGCTGGCTTCTCTGGTGGATATAGACCAGGTAGAAAGCTCAACTCTGGCCAATAGAATCAGAAAGACAAATACCTAGTAATGAGACAGTGAAAAGTCATGTTCTCTGCTGGTGCTTAACCAAGCAAAGGTAATTTGTCACGGATCTAGTTAGCAAGGCATCAACTAGCAGCTGGCCTCTTATGCCCCCCCCCCCTTTTTTTAGTTCCTGTTAAGTAGCTCCAGAGACAGGGGAAACTTTGAGGCTCTTCTTAAATACTTTTTACCAATGTTGCTGCTACTGAACTTCTTTGTTCATTAGTTTAGCTTACGTATTAGCAACAAATTGGATGAGTGACATTGGGAAGACTCATTATGGGATGTTCCGGAATAGCTGGACTGCAGAATGAGGATCTTGTGCCTAACCACAGCCATTTTGTGTGACTTGCAGCCAGCTGGGGGACTGCTTGGCCAGTGAGCCCTAGTTCTAAGGCATGGAAGGAAAAACAGGAGGTGGGAGTTAGGTAGGCCCAGTCCTGACTTTCCTACCAGTTTTCTGTTCAAACTTTGGGCAAGTCACTTTTCCTTTTTGAGTTTCAGTTTCTCCATCTGCATAATGAAGGGGTTGTGGCTCTTCTGAAATTTCTCTGATTGACAGCCAGGCTCATCATTCTCCAGATGTCCTCTCCCCACTCCACTTTTTGCATGACTCCAGTAAAAACAACCGCTACACAGTTGAGGGAGGGAGGTGATGTTTACGTCTTTGTGTATTTCTTTTAACTGTTGGTGTTGGCCCATCTAAGAATCTGTTGGACATGTAATGATTTTGTCCAAATAAAAGACACTTGATAGGTATCATAAACCTGAGCGATTGTTAGTATGACTATATAATTCCTTCTTTCATTTAACCAACATTTACCGAGTTTTTGCTGTGGGCACTGCTGGTGAGAATACAAAAATGAATAAGACAGTCTTACTATCCTCGTATTGGTAAGACAGATACACAAATATCTGTGAGAATATATAACGTTTACACAATTCTTGCCTTACTATGAGAACCAAGCACTGTGCTAAATACCTTACAGGTATTCATTCATTTAAATCCTTCCAATAACCCAGGGAGCTAGGTACTAGCCCTTTTTTCAGATGAGGCACCTAAAGCTCAGAAAGGGTTAATAAATTTGCTCAAGATTTTCCACTTAGTAAGTGACCGAGGTGCCTTATTCCAGAACCCATGTGCTTAACCACTGTGTTTCACTGCCTCCTAATTCAAGATAGTATGAGTTAGTTGTTAAAAGTGCAAATAAAGTGATCCGTGAGCCCAAGAAGTGAGAAATTGCTTCTTGATGCTCCATTAAGGTAGAGTATGGACTTTGAGGTTTGGCAGAACTGGAAAAAATTACTTAACCTCTGTTAGCCAGTTCCCTCATGTGTAAAACAGGGATGATAAAGAATAGGACCTACCTCCTAGGTGTGAGGATTAAATGACCTAATACATACAAAGCACTTAGAACGGTGCTTGACACGTAGCACATGTACAATAAATTTGTTATCATCATCATCATCTGTAGTGACAGAGAACAGGACTGCACTCTGAGGCTTTGGTGGCTGGACCTGCAGGTTGAAAGTTGGGTTGTAAATTTCCAGAGAGCATCCCTTCCTTAGCTGATTTTGAAGCAAGATGACCTCTGTACAGAGAAGCCAAATGAAAGTCACTAAAGTGTCTCCTTACTTGAAAGGGTGGAGCTTGATATTACTTTGGGATAGGACACTGTCTCCCAAAAGCCCCCATTAGAATAGATACCATGCCTGGGAAGCATAACCTCAAATCACTGTCATGCATTAACTCCCTGGATCAAGTACATTCATCAGATTAGCCCCGGCAGAGATTGGTGCTTTTGGGGATAAGACAGTGAGCAATTTTGATGGCTACTAAGAAGAAGACAGGTGTGGATGGAGCAGGGCAAAGACAGAGCCCTTCTTTCCTGATCAATTCCAGGAGGCCAGAGGACAGACCCACAGGTGGGGGCAAGAGCAGGCCAGGAAGAGGAGAAAACTAACATTGAATGAGCAGGGCCAGGTACTGCACTAAGTACATTAGATGCATTATCTCACTTAATCTCCCAACCATAATATCTTAGTCCGTTTTGGCTGCTATAACAAAATACCTGAGACTGGGTGATTTACAAATAATAGGAATTTATTACTCACAGTCTGGAGGCTGGAAAGTCTAAGGTTCGGTTTGGTGAAGGCTTCCAAGTCCTCTTCTCTGCTTCCAAGATGAGGGGACAAACGCTGTGTCCGCACTTGATGAAAGGGCAAAAGGGTCTAAACTAGTTCCCTTCCCTCCAGCCCTTTTATGAGGCACTAATCCATTCAGAGCCTTCATGACTTAATCACTTCCCAAAAGGCCCCTCCTCTCAATACCATCACCTTGGGGTTTTAATTCAACATATGAACTTTGGAGAGACACATACATTCAAACCACAGCACATAATAAGGTAGGTACCATTATAATCCTCACTTAAAAGATGAAGAAACTGAGCCTGAAAGAGACTAGGTAACGCATCCAAGGCCACGCAGCTAATGAATGGGATTGGGGGGCAGGATTTGAATTCAGTTACCTGAAACCCCAAAAGCTGAGTTCTTTTCAGTACACCACGCTGCTTACTTAAATCCACAGGACAGAGAGGTGGACGAGTCAGCTGAGCAGCAGTGGCTGGTGGTGATGACATAGGAAAGCAGGACTGAATAGCTTGTGCATAGTGCTGATGACAGGGACAAGTCACAGGCTGGCTTCACATAGGTCAGCTATCTCATCTCTGTCACCAACAATACACTGAGTCCTGCCCCTGCCCCCAGGATTGTTCCTCACCTTGACTGGAAACTGAGTCTTGCCCTTGACCACAGGCCTGAGTCCCAAGTGCGACAATGCACTTTGCAGCAGCCTCAGGGCAGGAGAGTGTGGAGAGTTTCATGTATCTCTTTCCACTTCCAGAGAAACACCTTAAAACATCGGTTTTGTTGATATTAATTCAATAGTATCATCTTCCTGAACAAAAGACAGCACAGAGTTCTGCCAACAGTTAAGTATTTATTCAACAAGCAGTTACAGAATGCCAAATATGTGCCAGGCACTGTGCTAAGTGCTATCATTTAGGTACCCTTAAAGTCTGGCAGGTGGAGACAGATATGAAAATCAGTTATTTTCATATGGCACTGAGCTAAAGGGGAGCCTATCAGAGGCTCGGCGTGAGCAGTGAGTTGTATTTCTCACCTCGTGGGCCTTGATTCCAGAATGGATACAGTGGTGGTGGGCCCTCTGTGCAGGATGACAGCAAGCCCTCAACTTGGTGTGCAGATACAAAAGTGCTCCAATGCTCTGTGAGAAGAACTACCAATGAAAGGCAAAGCCACAGTTGTTATGAAGAAGGCAAAGTCACCACGGGCAAGAGTGGTATGAGAAAGAAGGAACATGAGATCTTGGATCTGGGACTGGAAAAATAGATGCAGTTTAGTTAAGTGGAGAGAAGGATTAGATTAAAAAATGAGTCTCCCAAGTGTTCTGCTCTTTAAATCTTGCTTTAAATGCATGCCTTCTATTTATTGATGTTTGGCTTCAATTTGTATTGGCCGGTTTTTGTGTTTCTTCCCTCACTGTGTGCATTTTGAAGACTAGGTAATGTGGGGAAAAGGATTACAGAAAAAGGAAGAATGGGGCCGGCCCGGTGGCGCACTGGATAGTGCGCCGCTTGGGAAGCGCGGCTGAGCGAGGTGCGGGAGCAACACCGAGGTTTGCAATCCCGTTGCCGGTCCCCGGGTCCGGTACGGGGGCAACACTGAGGGTTGCGATCCATTGCCGGACACAGAAAAAAGACAAAAAGACAAAAAAAAAAAAAAAAAAGAAAAAGGAAGAATGAATGAGTGTTCTACCAACAGAACTTGCTGCAATGATTGAAAGGTTCTATTCTGTGCTGTCTAATACTGTTGCCACTAGCCACATGTGGCCACTAAGCAATTGAAATGTGGCCAGTGCAACTGAGGAACTGAATTTTAAACTTTGTTTGAAACATGCTTAGTAGACACTGTTTTGGAAAGTACTGCTTTGAGCACTTAGCAAATAGCCCATACACACCCTAGCAAAAATGCAATTAAATATGAAGGCTTCTGTTAACATAGTTATGGGAAACTGTTGTTTGGGTGTGCATGGGCTTGCCCAGTTAGGGGTTGGAGCACCAAGTTTCCTAAAAACCACCCTGCAGAAGCTTATTCTCAATTTGCACAGTACATTCAGGTACATTATCTCATTTAATTTCATAACAACCTCAAAGGGCATAGGGCAGAGATTATCATTCCCATGAGACTGGCAAGGTGACAACAGCAGATGAGGGTGCAGACTGGAGGCCACATATTTCTCCTCCTGGTTGGAACACTCTTTCCAGGGGACAGCAAAGGGACAATGATCTCATGCATCCCACGCCCACTGATCACAGCCTGGGTCTCACGGATGGAAAGAGGTGCTTTGTGCACCTTTTCCCTACTCACCTGTGGCTAACGGAGCCATAGACTATTAATGAGAACCCTATCTTGTTCCCATCCTATTCTGATTCAGGCAATAGGGAGGTTTTTGAAAATTTCATTCATATATTCAAAATTATGTATTGAGCACCAATCATGTCCCAGGACTGGGGATACAGCTGTGAACAAAGCACAGATCCCTCTCTTGTGGAGGTGACAATTCTGGTGGAGGGAGACTGATAATAAATATATTGTGTAATACTGGATTTTTGTAACATTTCAAAAATATTGTAAATATACCATGATCTCTCACATCTTTTAAAGCACACATAAGCACTGTCCAATTTATCTCTTGTGTAAATCTGGACTTGTACTTCAAGCAAACTGCCTGGCTTGCTGAGAGGTGGAAATACCTTTCGATTTAGTCTTTTAACATGTGTTGAGTGCCACCTATGTGCAGAGCACGATACTGGAGAGATCCAGAAGAATGAGAAGATAGAGTTCTATTTCAGGGGCTTCCCAGTAGGATGCAGGAGACAGTCCCTTTCTTTGGGAGCTCCTAGGCTGTAGAAGGAGCTAACAGCCTAGTCAGGACCTGCTTATAAAGGGGTCTCCTAAGTACATGCAAAATGAATCCAGCCTAGACTGTGTGGGGATGGGTAAACCAACCCTTCTCATGATGATGGGGAACTTTCTAGAAAGGGGGCATCATAGGAGCCGTTGCATGTCCCAACAGTGAGGAGGAACTGAGTGGCAGCCCCTCCTGCATTAAGTTTCTGGCTGAGGAGATACTGCATGAATGAGGAACTCATGGGAAGGGTGGGGTGGGGTGGGGGCATTCCAGGTAGAGGGTGCCTTCTGTGGGATGGTAGGAGACATGAGGGGGCTGGGAAATTAATCAAGCATTGGGCACAAGCCAGGATAGTCTCCCCCCATTCAAACCCAGTTAAAGATGCAGAGAAGAGAGGAGGGTAGGTCTTGAACCAAATCTTGCGGCTGTGGCACAGCAAGGGTAAGGACCAGGGTGAGGGTCAGAGGTGGAGGGGGTGAGTGGTTGGGCTGGGACTGGGTCCTCCCCTGGGCGCCCAGGTTTCCTGACAGCTGTTAAGGAAGCGAGGTGAGAAAGGGTTAAGTGTGCCCCTCCACCGCCCCAAATGCTTCCTGTGTTTGAAATCCTTCAGGTTTTCCTCAGCAAACCCTTTGGCCCCGGGCCAGGCGGGCATTGTCCGGGAGCGGTTGTGTGTTGTCAGAGGGCCGCGCAGCCTTTGTGTGGGGCCACCTCGGGGTTCCCTCTCGCACCCTGGCTGGGGCAGCTGAGTGCGTGCGGGTGTGTGTGGGGGGGCAGGCTCGCTCCCTCTCCCTCTTCCTGGCCCCCCCGCCAGCCCTCCAGATGACCACATGACCAAGTGGGCTCACCGCCAAGCCACAAGCTACAAAATGCAGCCCTTGGAGTAAGCGGGGAGTATTCTCGCTGGCAGCCTGGGCCACGGGCAATTGCAGCCCGGCCGAGCAGCAGCCAGCCGCTCAGAAAGAGCTCGCCGCCGCCACCGCCCC
>NW_007726890.1:284151-291859 GCF_000696425.1 Galeopterus variegatus
CCGGGCGGCGGAGTGACAGGGCGCCCCAGGCCAGGGGCCGGCTGGCCGCGGGGATCGCTTTCTCCGGGGGACTCGGCTCAGCCTCGGGCATCACGGGCTGGGCACTTTGTCCCTCCTGACAGCCCCTCGCAGTTCGAGGAGCTTAGGGCCAAAGTGTCTTGCACCCCACGTGGTGGCGGTGGCGTGGGGGTGGGGGGTATGCCCGCTCCCCTCGTGCATCAGTGGAGGAAACTGACCCGAGCCGGGTGGGCTGCGCTCCCACGTTAAAGGTCTTCTGGACCCTGGAGGTAAGGGGCCGCTGGCTGGTCTAGGGGCGCGGGCTACTGGAGATGATGTGCCAACATGCAGACGTGACACTTGTTGCATAGGCAGGAGCACGCGGCGGGGGCGGCGTGGAGCCCAGCTGTTGCTCCTTTCAGCCTGCGTGTGAGCAGAAGCAGCCTCCCCCAGGCCGGGCCGGGCTGATCTTCTCCTCCTTTACCCCAAGGTCCTATCTCATCTCCTCCCTTCTCCCATACAGGACGTCCTTCCCACAGGCTCCATCCCAACCCAGGGACTTGGTTCTTTCATATCCTGGCTCCAGCCTCCTTTCTGTCCCAGGCACCAAACCAAGAAACACAGCACCTGACCTTACAACTCCATGCGGCTCAGGGAAGGGGAGTCCTTTTGCCCCACCTGCACCACACCCCCACCTGGCAGTACTTGGCACTGGTGCTCCCTTGCCCGCCCCAAGCCTGGTCCCCACCCACGCCCCAGCAGCCCTAGCCCCGGCTGCCTGTCCTCTGTGCGTCAGTGTCTCCTGGAGCTGCCAGCTCCCACCTCCAGCTGCCACAGTCCTGTGATCTGGCTGTCACTGCTGCCTGCCTGGCACCACAGAAGGGAAAGGCCAAGACCAGGTGGACTAATGCCAGTGCCAGGGCTGGAGGTGGGAGCAGAGAGAAGGAGAGGGCAGTGCAACAAGTTTCCTAGAGGAAGGCATGGGGCACTACTTCGTTCCAAACCCTCCAGAACAGGAAGGTGGCCTGCAGCCCAGGAGCTTTGGAGGGGCCCGGCCACCTCCACCCGCCTCCACCTTCTTTCTCTGCTCCTGCTTTCTGGCACTGCCTTGGCCCTGGGAGCATCGCCTGGCTCCTCAGAAAGGTGTGATGGTTGGGTCTGGCACCTCCTGCCTCCAGGTAGCTGTTGAATGGTCTCCCTCTTCAGGACCTGAGCACTGAGTCAGCCACCTCTTTGGTGAGAAAGAAGCAAAAACTCCTGTCAGGCAGGCAATGGAGGGAAGGGAGGAAAATCTGTCGACACATGGGCCTGTCCTCCAGGAACCTCCCATCCACTGTAGTTGGTAAGATGAGACACCTGCAGGGCCGGCCCGTGGCTCACTTGGGAGAGTGTGGTGCCGATAACACCAAGGCCACAGGTTCGGATCCCTATATAGGGATGGCTGGTTAGCTCCCTTGGGAGAGCGTGGTGCTGACAACACCAAGCCAAGGGTTGAGATCCCCTTACTGGTCATCTTTAAAAAAAAAAAAAAAAGACGATACACCTGCACGACACCACCGCAGGCAAACAGTCCAAGGTGGTGCTTTCAGGGAAGAAAAAGAGTGCGTGCAGAGAGGGTGTCCCAGAGGATGCTGGGGCTTCTGGATCTGCACGCTTGGTGCTCCCCGCAGAGGCTCCAGGGAGACCCTCGCCCGACAGACCACCACTCGAACCCTATCGGGGTCTAGCTGTTGGGGCAGTACTGGGAAGGGAAGTTGGCCAGGCGGCTGAAACACCATGTGTGTCTGGCCCAAGTGGCCGTGCCACTTGCTTTAATTTATCCTTCTTCATTAGGTCATCTGCACACCTTGATTTGTGTAAATTCATTGCCCTCACATTTCGCTTAAACCTAGTGCTGGAAACTTCCAAGGCTCTCACTGTTTTCTCCACCCCGCGACCTCTCCTAGAGTCAAGGAGGGCACCTCCCTGGAGGTGGCCACCAGCCACGGGTCCAGATACACATGTCTGCTCCACCTGCCTCCTGTCTGGGGTTAGAAGCGAGAACCCCAGAGCCACCTTGTCCGTGGCCCAGACTTGCATGCTGTCCCCAGCCAGAGTCCCCAGTCAAAGTTCCAGGCCTGAAAACCATACTTCTTCCTCTCTACACTGTGTCCTGACTTGGAATGTCCTCCCCGCTGCAACTCTTACCCCCCTCAGCACACACACTCTTCCACTGCCTCCTGACCTGGGATACACTTTGCTCTTCGAGTCTGAGAGCTGCTGGGCCAAGGCCAAGTGTCCCTTGGTCTTTGTCTGAGCACCTCTCTTTCTCCCCTCTTCCTCCCCCTCCCCAGCCCCAGCTGCAAGCATGCAGTCACAGTGGTGGTGTGAGGTCAGCCTACTGTACCCCGCCACTGCATCCCTGGTCCTAAGCACCCATGTAACCTGAGCCAGGCCTTTAGCAGCAAAGGACTAATGCAAGTGAAGTGGAGGGCCAGGCTGCCAGAGCATGATGTGTCCAAGGGCAGCACAGCTGGCACTGGAAGATAGCACAGGGCACTGGAAAAGGTAACTGGGGTGGGGTGGGGGGTCTGTGCTGGGCAGACAAAGGAAAGGTGCCTCATCCCAGAGGTACACACAGGACCACAGAGCAGTGCAGGGGGCCTCGCCAGCGGGTCTTCACCAGAGCACGAATGTGGGCTTTTAAAGCAATCACAAGACAGGCCAGACCACAAGAGAAAAAGCAGGTGCATCATTCCTGGTGAGGCTGGCATGTTCCGGAAAAGTTGGACGTACCTCTTTGTGCAGTGTCAGGGTTGGAGTTCAGGTTGCATGAAAGTCAAATCCTGTTCTCCCCCTGACTGTGGTTCTTGGTTCTCAGTGTGGCAATGCTGGAGCTTCTTTACTGATGGCATTTCAGTGAGCAATGGACTCCAATCCCTTTAGGCTTGAGATTCTTTGGGAGATTGCTCCAGCCTCCCTTTAAATAGCAAAGGAGTTGGAAGAAAATATTTAAGTGCACAGGGGATGGCCCCCATTTCTGAAGGGGAATTGTTTTATACAACCAGGATCTCTGCAGTGATGAGAATCAACAGCCTCTAACTTGTCCCTTTGGATGGGATAAAGCCAGGGTTTCAGGTGTCAGCTTATCTGACGGCGAGCCAGACTTGGAATCAAAAGTAGGAACCAGGTGGGTGATGGGCTCAGGGTACGGGAGGAGCCTGCAGACTTCCGGCCATGAGGAGGACAGTGAGCCCCCAGCCCATGGGAGGCAAGCTGCCGGGGGCTTCGGGGTGGCTGCTCTCCAGGGCCGGGCTGGGTACTCAGTCAGCTCAGGATGGCTCTTCTCTGCAGGCCTAAAGTCTAGACAGCTTCCTGGCCAGAGTCTGAGCCGCTGTCCCTGCTCCCCATCCCAGCTCTTGGACTCCCTCTCCTTAGGGTCCTTCACCCCAGCTCTCCCTTCCTGGCTGCCACAAACCTCACATTCTTGGGTGCTGAGTACGTGGAGATGATATGCTCCCCTCCTGGCGCCGTGCCTATCTTCTCCATGCCCGCCGTACCCCTGGGGGACAATGGCATGTGCCATTGCTCTGCTCCTCCCTCCCCCCTCCCCACAGTAGTTAAAGACATGGAAGTGAGAGCCAAGGCTATGCCTGGCCACACCCTCAGCACAGTCCCTATGGCCCAAGTGTGTCTCTGGCACTGACTCCTTAGCATCATTCAGATCCACCCTCAGTGAACAGGGTAAGCCTTGAGGGGACCCCCAAACTCAGGGCAGAATCTGGAGCAGCTGGGGTGGGGGACTTAGTGAAGGTCCTTCCTTCTTCTCCCTTGCCAACCCCAGCCTCTTTGCAGATGGCACCAAGAGTGTAGCTCTGTGACAGGCAGAAGCAGGCGCCTTACCCTGTCCATACCCACTGCTCCAAAGTGCTAATGTCATTTTTGTTTTAATTCTCATAGGTTAGAAGTTTAGGGGATGAGCTGATACATGAGTCCACCCTGGCCATCAGCACGGAAGTGTGGCTAGTTAACCAAGTGACCCTAGTAAAGAGTGGGGTCCTGTTGGGCCAGGTGATTTTTCTTGGGGATGGAAGGAAGGAGGGTGGAGGCTTAGAGAATATGCATGCGGGCTGGGGGTGAGTGGGGAGAACAGCAGGCCCAGAGCCCTAAGGATAAACCTCGCCCACTTTTGGCACAAGAGAAGCCTAAATGCCTGGAAACTGTGTGCAAGTGGAGGAGGAATCAGAGGAGCCCAAGAGCCAAGGAAGGAACCAGCACGTGGGGATGTTGGAGGCAGAGGAGGAGGGAAGGAGGAGCTGCCAGGGGTGTGATTGGGGGGCGAGCAGCCAACAGGAGGCTGTATGGAAACTGTGAGCTAGCGGTGGGGATTCCTGGATGGATGGCAATGGGGCTTGAGGGACAGGGATCGGGCTGAAGGCAAATGTGATTGGTGGGGGGAGTTGTGGCACAGGCTGGTATTCATTATCACTGGCCTCTGCTGCAGGCCAGGCCCATACTGGGCATTGCACAGCACCCTGCCCACCCGCCTCATCTCCCCACACTGCCTGCCTCCAGCAGCCGGGCTTGTCTTTTTAGTGCCAGCTCGGCTTCCCTGGCTGCACTGCAGGCTCCAAGTGAGCTGGTCTGTGTGTCTCCTCCCTCATTGCCCCCGAGGACACCCAGCACCACTCTGATTCGATTGTCAGGGCTCAGTTTGGCATCGGGAGGCTTCTGCTCTAAGCCAGATGTGAACAGATGTACAGAGGAGCCCCAGAGAGCAGAATAGATGCCAGCTGGGGTTGTAATGGAAGGAATTTATATCAGACACAGGGTGGGGGGTGTGAGCTGAGAATGTACAGGAGGTACAGTTGGGGAGGTGCCAACTGCAACATCTCACCCTCTCCTGGTGCATAGGCTACTGCTATAGGTGACCATTCATTCATTCACTTGTTCATTCATTCATTCATTAATTCATGCAATATTTCTTGGAGTCTAAATCTGGTCACAGGCTAAGTAGAGCCTAGCATAAGGCAGGCTGAGTCAGAGACACCCCTTGCCACCCTTGCAGGGAGGCCTCAAGAACAAAAGTGAGCCCCAGAGCTGCCTAACCATTGATGAGATGCCCAGGGGTGAGGTATGAGATCTCTGGTACTCAAAAGTGGGTCACCCTGCATATTGAAGGATGTAGGAGTACAATGACATGGTGTTCGGGATTTGCTTTAAAATACTGCAGCCAAGAAGCAAAGAAAAGGGACAGTAAAGCATATGCAACTCCGTGTGGATAATTGTTGAATCTGGGTGATGGGTATGTAGGCGGGGAGGTCATTATAATGTTGTATGTCTGAAGTGTTTCAAGTATACCAGTTGCAGGGGGCCCAGGGGGGCTACTGCCTCCTGCCCCCCAGCCAAGTACAGACATGATGCCCCAAAGTGCACTCCCCAATGATGTGCCAAAGAAAGAACCTCTTCGTACCTTTCAGAAACATGACATAATTGTCCAAAGGACATAAAATCAGCTACAGCAATAGCAAGATGTGAGTAGTGGGTTCCATTTGCTCCAGGACAGTGTACAAATAACAAATTTTTCATCAGATGGAAAAGAAAGGCTATGAGGAGCACCACCTCATGGAGAGGCTGCCCCTCCTGTGGGCCTGTCGTCTGGGGCTCCCTACCCTTTATCCTCAGCCTTCCGCAATAACAGGCTTTCTCCTTCCTGCAGGGCCCCTGATGCAGCCTCCTGAGGGGAAGGGGCTGGAGGAAGGCAATGTCCGCTACCTGGTGCAGCCCAGAGGGTCGAGGAATGGAGCAGGGCCCTGGCAGGGAGGTCGGAGGAAGTTCCGCCGCCAGCGGCCCCGCCTCTCCCATAAGGGCCCCATGCCCTTCTGAAGCAGGTACTCAGTGGGTGGCGCCAAAGGGGAGCGCGAGGGACAGCCTATAAGCTGGGGGACCCTGCTGCTGATCACTGGCAGTCCCCACACCACACACACGTCGGGGCTTTGAGCTGGCAGGGAGCTACTAGAGCACCTGTCTAGCCCCTTCATTTTACAGAGAAGGAGACTGAGGCCCGGAGAGGGGCTTGAGGCTTGGGCTGATCTCTTGACTCTCCAAGTGTTGGGTGCTGGCTCCGCTCCACCCTGCTGTCTGAGGTGGGCAGGCTGGCCACTTGGAGAGTGCTAGAAATCCTGGTGGGCCTTAATGACGGGGGAGGGGTACCCAGGGCAGGCCTACAGGAGTCCAGTGTAGATCCTCACCAGAGACAGGGAAGGAGGCAGAGAGCCTTGGGGGGTATCAGGCAGAGCAGGAGGAGAATGGCCTTGGCTGCTGGGTGCCGTGGGAAGGAGAGAAGAATCAAAGGCGGCTGCAGACAGAGCAGGGCCTACGCCTGCCCCTGAGGGCTGCCTGCTGCAGCTGGGACAGGGCGGCACCAACTCAGGGGCCTTGGGCTTTGCGTTCAGGGGTCGGAGGAGGGGGGGCTGAAGGCTGTCTCCTTTCCTTTACTGGGGGATTCCTTTGACCTAAGGCACATCAATGACTCCTCGTTTGTCATTTTTGTCTCTTTAGGACTGAAGGGGCTCCCAAGTGCCCGCCTGCTGCAGTTCTCTCTACTCCACAGATAGGTCTGCTTCTCTGGAGCCCTCAGGTCCATTCACCTCTCGCCTTACACCTGTTCTAGCTGCTGACGGTCCCGGCTCTTCTCACCCACCAGATTCCCCGAATGGCGTGGTCCTGCCCTAGTTCAGATGATTCCCTTTCTCTCACAAGGATCCATTCAGCCATCTTCCTGGCCTCTCCCGGGACTGACTTTGGAGACCCAGCCCTGGAAGGCCGTCCTCGCCTTCCTTCCTCTCCCCGGCCTGCCCTCTGCACGCTGCAGTCCTTACCTCTCCCGTCGAATGCCCCCAACCCTTCCCGTGACCTTCCTTCCTCATGTCCGCCCTGGGGCTGGAAGGAAACGCCCCTTTCTTCAGTGGGCCCCAGCAGATCCCATGTTTTCTGGTCAGTTGGCCCCTCACCCGGCCTCCAGAGAGGACTATGGAGATGAGCAGTGAGAGACTTTAGTTAGAGAGGCTGGCCGTTGGGAGTCAGGATGCATTGGGGGGGACCAAAATGGGGAGGAGGTTGGCACTCTGGTCAGGGGGGGTCAAAGCATTGGAGAAGAGGAGAAATGGCCACTGTGGCCTCTTCCTCATCCTGTGTCTGGCCCCATTAAGGAAGAAGCAAAGGAGAGGGACCCATATAGTACTTTGTCACTTCTCTCACCTTACTGTGTCTCCTACACTCCCCCCACCCCAACCCCACTAGCTCAAGCTCCAGGTCAGGAGGGGAGGGTGCTGGGCCGGGCCTGACATGGCTCTATACCCTCCCAGGAGGAAAAGCCAGGCAGGAGGGTCATTTTTGCCAAAAGTCACAGAACATCAGAGCAGAAGCTGAAGGGACCCAAGGAGATCATTAGCTCAGCCTCCTCATGCAAACGCCTTCGACAACAGAGGTCTGGCGAGGGGAGTGACTGTTCAGGGCCGGTGCAGAGCCAGAATGGGGACCAGGTCTCCCAACTCCCACGTTATGATGTCCTCTTCCCTCTTGATGGTGCCTTTTCAAAACAAATGAAGTGCCTTTTCCTGGGGTTGGGGCTGGGGGGGGCTGGGAAGGAGGAAGAGGCAAGCTATGAACTGCCCCGTCTGGGGACAGAGCTGCTCCCTCCTCCCTGCTGCGCCACCCCCCCCCCCCCCCT
>NW_007726890.1:292555-342111 GCF_000696425.1 Galeopterus variegatus
CCCCCCCCACCTGGCCATAACTGGCAGCTGTCCCTATTCCGTCGGCCTGGGGCACTTTCATAGGGGCAGCTCCAGCGCAGAGACTACTGTTCAAACCCCAACACTGGTTTCCAGGAGCCAGAGGTGGCCTTAAATGATTGAACTCAGCAGGCTTCCCTTTGTGTTGACCTTTTTTTCCAAGTGGCCTTTCCTTGGGGGGTGGGGTGGGGATGGAGGGGGAGTGGAAAAGAAGGAAGGGAAGGAAAGATGGAAGGAAGGGAGAGAGGTAGGCAGGGAAGACGGGAGGAAGTGCAGTTGGGATGGCACTCCCCCACTTCCAGAGGCCCCATCTTCCATGAAGCCTTTGGCCTGAGCACGTTTCCTTCTCAGGGGCCTCCCAGGAGGGAGAAGAGGGAAGACAAGAGCCTGATGCCCGCCTAGGTGTATGTGAGGGCCCCAGTGCTCGCCTCTCTGCCTCCTCCCACCCAAGTCCTTTACCTCTGCTGCTGCTAACACTGCTGCTGCTGCTTCAAGGCCTACCCTGGGGAGCTGGGCTGGGCGCCAGCCTCCCCCACACCCCTCAGATGCCCCCACCAGGGACCGGGCCCTCTTCCCCCTCCTCGTCCCCACATCTCCTGCCTCATCAGCCTAACATCACCTGCAGCCAAGCCCAGCTCCACAGGGAAGGGACAAAAATGGGACAGGATGGCTGAGAAAGTTGGGAGATACAGGGGCCAGAGGAGGGTGGAGGGTGGGCCGAGGGGCTGTCTTATTTAAAGTGGTTGTGTATGATTCTTATACTAATTTATACAAAGATATTAAGGCCCTTTTCATTAAGAAATTGTCCCCTTCCCATAATTATGTTCACTGTGTTTGTAAAGATTGTTCTGTGTAAATATGTCTTTATAATAAAGAGTTAAAAGCTGACAATTCGCCCTTACTCTTGGAGGTCACATTCAGGAGGGGTGTTCCTCTCCCCCGAGGGCCATGGCTGTCCCCATGCCCAGGTATTGCACATGCGGGGAGGTAAGTGCCTGCATCCTAAGTCAGCTCTAGGTCAACTGGCCTCAAACCAATTTGCCACCAGCTCACAAAAGGAATCCCTGTACTTAATGACCAGTTCACAGAAAATTCAGCTCACTTTTAAGTCTTTTGGCATCTGTTTGAGTGTCCTAATTTGGGGGGGAGTGTCATTTAAAGGATTTTTAAGAAGTAATTTATTTAAGAACATACTGATTAAATGTGGAATTTCTACTAAAACTTGTTCTGTATCTTTGGTGGGTGCCTTCTGCTATTTTATCTACTCTTGAACACTTCCGGGACTTTTTAGCCAGTTTGCCTTTCTTGAAAAATGTTATGTTTTCAGCAGTATTTGGTAATTACTTTGTATGTATCATTTTATGTTTCACAGAGTAGAGTTGCTTGATGAATGAGATGGCCTGAAAAATAAAATGCAAGGAGTTCAACACAATTTTGCCCCATCTGTCTCGCTTTTTCATGCTTGTTGTCAAAAATGCCAATATCTTGCAGAACAGAGAGGAACACTGGGTACATGCTAATTTGGTTAATAAACCCATTAGGTGCACACAGGCATTCACAGTGTAGAGCAAAACCCAGCAAGAGGGAGACAGGAGTGATCGAAACGTGTGCATTTGATAAATCTTGTTGGAAATTCTATAGATTTGACAAGTATTTAGTGCTAGAAATATACAATTTTAAAGAAAGGGCCTTCAGACAAACTTGCTAAAAAGTCATAAAACTGCTCAATAGGAGACGAAATAGGAAAAGTCACCCACAGGCATACAATACAATTTCATCAGTGACAAAATCCTGCGAATTGTGACACAGTGATTTAAAAATATGGCATTACATTGGAAGTGCCTCAGGAAAATCAGTGCAAAATGCCTTATTTTAAAATTACTAGTTTGGCTTTTAGGCAAACTAGTCATCAGAGGAACTGGCTTTAGGGAGAGGTTTCGGGTGGGCTGGCTTTATGCTGTTTGGTCTGTCACCTCCCCAATCACCCCCAGAGCTCTAATGTCACATGAAACCAACCAAGGAGAAGGGGTGGAGTGAGGGCAGGACAACTTAATACTGACCCATAAGTGTGGAGCCCTTTAACAGTTCCTTGAAATTATGAACTCCTTCTATCACCCTAGCAACTGAGCCACACAGACCACAATCCCCATTTCACAGATGAAAAACAAGCTCAGAGAGGGGAAGCGACTTGCTCGAAGTCTCACAGCTAGTAAGTGGATCTAGAATCTGGTCTTCAAATTGCAGAATGCAATATCTTTCTATAATACTACAGAAGGTCCCCTAATTAAGAGGAGAATTGAGTACAAAATGTGTTTGGTATTCTCAGTAAGTGCAATAGAAATTTGGAGTACAAGACAGCACAGCGTGGACTGGTGGGATTGGGAAAAGCTCATGGAGGATGAGTGACTAAACTGGCCCTAAAAGGCCCAATAGCATTTGGCTAAGTTGACGACAGGATGGTGGGCAGTGGAGGTGGGGACACAGAAAGGACAGCAGCCAGCAGGGTCCAGGGAGCATATGTAGTCAACTGGATACTAGTGGGCAGGTGCATGTCTGACCTCCTTGGGGCGGGGGATGAGAGGAAGCAAAGCTGGTGACCTTTCAGTAAAGATAATTAGTCCTCAAACCAAAAGAAGGCAGGACATGTGGGTTGTCACCCTTTGGAGAGATCTTGACTCTCCAAATAGAATCAGAGAAGAGAATGGTTTTATTTTTTAAAAAAATGCAGAGCTTTAGGAAAAGAAAGAGTTCATTTAACTGATTGTTTCTGGACAGCAAAAACAGGTCCTGGACTGAGAAGTTGAAGGGTGGGGGCAGAGAACGTGAAAAACGACACTGCTTCAAATCCATTCGGAAATTAGGCCGCCTCTGAAATGACAGAGATTAGGGAGGCAAACAGACTCAGACCACACCCGGCTTTTCAGGCCCCCAGGTGTAGTGTAAAATGAGCCATAGCTGCTTTGAAGCCTAACATTTCAGACTCTCCCATAAACCCTGGCTGACTTGGTAGCCCCAACTGGGTCTGGGCTCCTCTGCTGCTGAGGAACCACCGGGCTTGGCCTGAACGGCCATCCTGAGGTGCTTATGTAATTCTATTTTTCAGCCTAAGGGTTATTCAACTGAAATTTCTCAACCCAAAATTTCTTTCTAACCAGAGTGAGCCTAGGACAACCAAATGCCAAAAAAGATGGCGGAGAAGACTTAATACCTTCCTCTCCCGGGCCGAGAAGGGCTCCTGACTCAGATAGCATTTCTCTGGAACCCCCAAAAGGAAAACTTCTCCAGGGCTCCTTCAAAAAGCCGGTGCTCAGAGAGGGAGTTTGGCAAGCGTCTTTCTTCGCTGCTGCCTTGGACTTTAGCCAGAGGCCAGAGCCACATCCAGGACACTTCCTGGAATGTTTCAAATCAGGGGTCAGCAAGCTTTTTCTGTAAAGGGTCAGATAGTATTTCCGACTTTGTTGGCCATATGGTCTCTGTCCCAACTACTTAAGTCTGCCGTTGTCGTGCAAAAGCAGCCAGAGACAATACATAAAGCAATGGGCATGGCTGTGTTCCAACAAAACTTTAGTTATAAAAGCAGGTGGGGGGCCATAGTTTGCCCAACCCTGTCTCAAATGAAGCATCAGCAAGCCCTTCAACTCAGCCCTTGAACCCTTGCCTGGGACAAGAGAATTAAGGGAATTTAATAAACTGGTTATGAGATGGCCTCTGTACCAAGCTCTGACAATAATCATACCAAACACGTGTTTTCAGTGGAAGGGACGTTTGGAGTCAGATCAGGGTTCAAATCCTAACACCACTGTTTGCTCATCAGTGTAACCTCGAAGCAAGGGTCTTGATCTGGGCGAGCCCATGTTCTGCATGGGGCAGGATGCTGCTGCCTGCTGTGCAGTGCTGTGGTCAGGACTGAACATGACGATGCAGGTACAGTGTTTGGCACAGTGCCTGGCCCATGGCACAGGCTCACTAAGTGGAACTATTATTATCTCCGCTGAGCCTCACTCTAGCCCTGAGAAGTGGACAGGGCAGCAGCATTTTTTTTCTGAGTTTTTTAAAAACCATTTAAAGCTAAAAATCGATAAAAAATTTTGAAAGCAACCAAGATATCCTTCAATAGGTGAACGAATAAACAAACCGTGATACATCCATACAATGGAATATTATTTTGCAATAAAAAAATAAGCTATTAAGCCATGAAAAGATATGGAAGAACCTTAAATGCACATCATTAAGTGAAAGAAGTCAGCCTGAAAAGACTAGACACTGTATGCTGCTCATTATATGACATTCTGGAAAAGGCAAAACTATACAGAGGGTAAAAAGATCAGTGGTTGCCAGGGGGAGGGGCAAGGAATGAATAAGTGGAACACAGGGGATTTTTAAGGCAGTGAAAGGGTTTGGCATGATACTGCAATGGTGGACACATGACATTATGCATTTGTCAAAACAGAAAGGTACAACACAAAGAGTGAGCCCTAATGTCATCTAATGGACCTCAGTTAATAATAGTCTATCAGTATTGGTTCATCGGTTGTAGCAAAGGTCCCACACTAATGCAAGATGTTAATAATAGGGAAAACTGTATTGGAGGGGATATGGTATATGGGAACACCCTGTACTTTAATGCTCAATTTTTATGTAAACTAGAACCGCTCTGCAAAATAAAGTCTATTATAAAAATAAATAAATAAATGATTTTTTTTTAACATTAGAAAGCTTGACAAGTGTTGAGAAACTTAGAGCAAGATCGTGCTCATTGTGGTCAAACCAGAGGCCATCTTTAGCTCCTCATGAGGCCCTAGGGTGCATGGTTCAGAACGCTCAGTGTGGAACTCAGACAGAGCCAGTTTTGAATTCCAATTGTGAATTTCAGTTCTACCACTTATAGTTGCATGACTTTGGACAACATATTTGGCTCTTCTGGTCCCTCCCCAGGGTAGCCATCGTTGTCCCCAATTTATAGATGGGGACACAGGCTCGGGAGGGTCAAGTTGCTTGTTCAAATTCACAGAGCCACTAATCGGTGAGTTAAACCTCACACCTGGGTCTATCCTCAGCTTGGGTCAGCTGTCCTTTTCCCACTAGGGGTCCGCTTCGCTTCCCCACCTTGAGCGTGCCTGGGCCACTAGAAATTTCCAGTCTCCTAGACAGCCTGTAGGGCCTCCCCAGGGACAGGTTAGGCCCTCAGCATTCTCCTTGTGGCAGCCTTAGCATGGGCAATAGCCCAGGAGGCCTCTCCAGGGGCACTAAGTGCTTATCATTAGCACTTGATCCGGGACCCTTGTCTGGAGTTGCAGAGCCAGGCACCTACTCCAGGAGACCTGTCTGGCTCTCAGGCTTCCTTTCTACACAAGTCCAGGGGCCCAGAAGCCTGAGTTCCAGTCTCGAATCTGCTTCTGCCCAGAGCTTGCTGGAAAGCTTGGCAGTCTCTCTTTAGCCCCTTCTGGGCCTCAGCGCTTCATCTTGCTGGGCCACCTTGAGAGGCTGGGTGGATATGAAGCACCTGCTTATGAGTAGGGCTCTGCTGGGGTCTCAGGAGGCAGCAAGGGTGCTTCAGTCTGCCCCCTGGAGGGAATTCAGGGCCTGCCAGAGAGACCTGTAGGGAGGAGCTCTGGGAGAAGAAACAGGCATATATATGGCAGGGAAAGAGGAAACTCAGCCAGTTAAGGAAGACCACTTCTGGGTTATGTGGGTCTGCACACGCTTTCTTTAATCCCAGGAGCTGCTGCAACCTCCAATTCATACTCCCCCCCCACTGTGCAAACCAAACGCTTCTGGATCTTCCCTGGCTGTTAAAAAATTGGCAGGCTGCAGCCGAGCTAGTCCAGTGGTGTGAAACTCAAGTTTTGGAGCTCTGGAACCTAATCCCAGCTTGGCCAGTAACTGACCGTGTGACTCCAGGCAGGTCAGTTCATCCCCCTCATCTATTTACATGGGACAACAATCTCTGCTCTCCTTATTGAAGACATATAGAATCCCAGAAGGTCAGAGCAGACAGGAGCCTGGGAAGTTATTCAGCACCCCAGGCTCCTTCATTTTAAAGATATAGAGAGTGGGACTCAGAAGGAGAAAGTGACCTGCATCGGGGGACACAGCTAGATAATACTGGCAAACTCGTACAGAGCGCTTCTCATGTACCAAGCACTGTTTAAGGAACTTCACCTGCAGTCACCTCCTGGCTGTAGGGCAGGACTTCACTCTGGCACCCTCAGTCCTGAAGCAGCAGAACTGCTGTTCTACAGGGCTGGTGGGAGGCCTGTTGGGAAGAGAAAGCCCATCCCATCATTGCAGCTAGGCAGGGACTCTGGTTCCCTCCCTGGCAAGTGTGGGGATGGGGGATGGTGACCCTGGCATACGTGATGGGGGGTTTCATCCCCCTGTGTCTAGACTCCTGAACTTTCTTACAGCCTAGAGTTTATTCCTCTTGCCTCCTTTGGGAACTGTCAACTCCTCAGGTGGGAGGGATGTGGAAAGATAAGGTAGAATGAACTCAGTAGGGAGGGAAGAGATTGCACTGAGGGATGGAGAGGGGCGAGGGGGGTCTCGCCGCTTGGCCGCTTCCACCTCCAGCACCTCTGATATCTTCCAGTCTGATTCTCCTCTTTCCTCCCCCTGCTCTGCAGTATCTCCCAGCTCAGCTCCACAGCCCTCTCCAGCCCCAGCCCCACTCCCAAATTACCTGTCAAGTTTTAGGTCCCATGCCTTACACAGGTTTCAAAAGGAGCTCCATCTCCTTCAACTGATGCCCCAAATTTTGGAACCCAAGCATAGGAAAAGCCCTTTCTGCCTGCCTCTACCCCAAATAATCAATCAACTGGACAATCAGCTAAAAAACTCCTACCCGATGTAGGACAGTATGTGAGGGACAGTGGAGAAGACTTGCTTCTCGTCTCACCCCCGGGAGACTCCAGGGAAAGGAGGTGTGTGACCAGGGTATGACAGTCCTGGCTGCCTGTTGCTGCCACAGCACCCTCTCTACCCCCAGCTGCACCCCTGGGCCTCAGCAGGAGCTGCCAGGGAGAGAGCTTCACACCTACCTTTCAGGAAGAAGAGGCCGGGAAGGCCTCAGCCTGTCACCCAAACCCTATTTCCCAGGGCTTGTCTAGTCACCCCAGACTTCTCTTCCCTGGTTTTCTGCCTTCCCAAATTCTCCCAGTCCTTCAAGTGCCAGCCAAGCCCACCTCCCCCATGAAGCCTTACTAGATACTCCCCCAGTCCTGAAGGTCACCCAATAGGTGAGGCCAGGATTGGAACCTAGTCTTGTCCCTCCCACCCCAAAGCCCTTGTGCTTGCCAACCATACTCTTCCTCAACAGGCCATACCCACAATAAAGGTGATCGATCATGCCAGCAAGGGAATATAATGATTGTGCCTTCCAGCATGGGATGTGGACACTTAAAAATCCTGGCTTCTCCAAGTTCTAAGCCTGAGTCAGCCACTTCACCTTTCTGGACCTCAGTTTTTTTTTTTTTTTTCTCATTTCTAAAATGGAAATAATAATCCCTAGCTTATTTGCAGGTTTATGGTGACTGAAGTTTCTGAAGTTAAAATGTTTGGTACAGTAAAGAGGACCATGCACGTGTGAAACGGGGAGAAAAATGCCTCCCTTAGAAAGTGTCCACAAAGACCACCCCGGTTTGCATGTAAAAGTGCTTCTAATCTGTAAAAGGCTATAGAAATTCATTTCTCAACATTCACCAAAGGCTATTGAATGCCTACTACTTACCACATTCCTTACAGCCCGAGGGGGAGACAGATGCTATTCAAAAATCACAAACGAATGTCTGACCAGGAACTGTGGCAAGGGCTCTGGAGGAAAAGCACAGGCCTCTAGGAGTTTGTCACTGAGCCCACCATCTAGTTGGGGCTGGGGGTCAGAGAAGGCTTCCTGGAGGAGAAGTGGGAGCTGAGATCTCAGGGGCAAATAGGGGTTAAGCAGGAGAAGGATGGTCCTGGCAGAAGGAGCACAGGGCTTGTGTCCAAGTGCCAAGGAGGGAAGGAGCAGACAAGGATTTATTCTTTTTAAAAAAATTTAAATTGACACATAGTAAGTGTACATATTTATGGGATAAGATGTGATGTTTTGATATATGTATGTAATGTGTAATAATCAAATCAGAGCAATTAGCATATTTATCAACATTGATCTCAAACATTTATCATTTCTTTGTAGGGACAATATTGAAGATCCTCTCTTTCTAGCTATTTTGAGAGATGGGATTTATTTTTAAACCCATTTCACAGAGGAGGAAGCAGGCCCTGAGAGAGGCTGTGACTTGCAGAAGGAGAGATTCCATTTAACTCCTGCATGGTGGCTGATTCCTTTCTGGGCTCCAGGCTGGGCAGGCAGGGTTCACTACGGTAACTGAGACATCCTCTCCTGATAACTTGCCCAGTGCTCTATCGATTTCACCAGCTGGTGAGGAGGGGCTGAAGCCCCTCATCCACACGAATGGGCGGCTGTATGCACCTGGCCTCGCAGGCTGGCTGGACACTTTGAAAGCTTTTTATCCGTTCCCCTTTCCGTGCGCCCAGCCTCCCTTTCTCCTCCCAGCCTGCTTGGTCTTTGGGTGAAATCCGGTGAGGAGTAAGCGGCTGCCCCCTGCTGGCAGAGCCCAGGAACTGCAGTGACTTCTGGAGGCCTGAGCCAAACCTAGGCCCAGGCCATTGAAGGGAAGCTCCTGAGGTCACCTAATCTTTCCTGTTCTGCTGGTGGTGTGAGGAAGAGCAAAGACCAAGTGTGTGTGAAAGGGCGACTGCTTAAAGTTAGTCAAAGCTGACTCTTTTAGAGGGCACCTCTAATGTCGCTTCTGCTTCAGGGTTTTGTGGGTGTTGGGAGAGGGACACAAGCTGCCACCCAAGGGTACCAGGGGTGAAGCCAGGGGTGGCAGAGGGCAGCATCTGGATCTTTGAGTCCAGGCCAGGCCCAATTTGTATCCTTACAGGACTGTCCTAGGTTGTCTGGCTCTTGAACTGTCCCTAGGAGCCCTTCCTCCAGCAAACTCCATGTTCCCACCAGTTTCCTCCCTACCCGCTATACCCCCCACAGTGCTGCAACTACTGTGGGAAATCTCATAGCTTCTGGAGGCATCAAGCAGATGATTCTTGCATGTGCTCATGGGAGAGGCCTCAAAGGGCACCCTTGTCCCCCACCAAGGCCCACATCCAGGGCTGCTCTTTTCTTCTGTGCTGCTGCAACCTCACAGGGTATTTCTGGTCAGCAAACATTCCAGTCAGTCAATGCCCACGCCATGCTTGTTATGAAAGATTTTCAATGCCACCTCTGTCCACTTCCCACACTCTCAGGTAACATGTATATTTTAACTGGGAGATTCAGGAGGCCATGGCTTAGGCTATTATCCTTATTCTTAAGCCTTATTTTCTTAACAATCTTTTTCCATTGCTCCTTAAGTGGCATGAAAACACTAGCCCACCTGTCTAATCTCAGCAAGCAGAATCCCTTGGCAAGGCCATCAGCCATCAGTTAAACACTTGAGCCATTAGGTTGGGAACAGAAGTGTCAGATCAGAGTCTAATGACCCCCTTGGACTTGCCCAAAGGGAAAGCTTTCTGAATGAGCTCAGAGGAATGGGAGCTCTGGAGGAACCAAGATCAGCTCCAAGTAAGTGCTCATACGCAGGCCTGGCCTTGTCCTTGGCCCATGGGTGGAGTGCACCAGTCACACCCACAGCATTTCTAGGAAACTCCCTCTTCTGCTCCCTGGGCTTTGGACTTGGCCCATCCTTGCAGAAATGCAAACAGTAGGGAGCTGCTTTACACAAGTTTCTGCCATGCAGGGCTGCTCCTCTGCCCGCTCCATCACTTGTCCCTTCCCAACTGCTGTCCTTCCATATGGTGGCCCTGAGGACCCTGAGGTGGTGTGACAGAGGGGAAGCTTCCATCCCAGTTCTGCCACTTGGTAGCTGGGTCACTCTCTCCCTCTTAGCTTCACTTCCCTTATCTATAACATGGGTGATATGGATTGTGTCCCCCAAGTTTTACATATTAGTAGTTTGATCCCCACTGTGACAGTGTTAAGAGGGTGGGAAATCCTATGACGGTAATTGAAAGGTGGAGTCTTGAAGAGGTGATTGGATTGTAGGATCATGACTTAGTGAATGGATTAAAAATGGTGGTCAGGGGTGTGGTTCTGAGGACTTTAAAAGCACGTGAGAGTCTCTCTCTGCTCCACCATTTTCTGCCGTGTGAGACCCCTGCATTGCTGTAAGCTGCCAAAAAGACCTTCACCAGATGTGTTCCCTGAACTTTGGACTTCCTAGCCACTGAAGCTGTAAGCAATAAATTTCATTTTTTTACAAAGTACCTAGTTCCGGGTATTTTGTCATAAGCAACAGAAATGGACTAATACAGAAAATTAGTACCAGGGAAGTGGGGTGTTGCTTATAACAAATACTTGAAAATGTGGAAGTGGCGCTGGAAGTGGGCACTGAGGAAAGGCTGGAAGAATTTGAAGCTAGCTGCTGGTGGGAGTTTAGAAGACAAGAAAACCAAAGAAAGTTTGGAGCTTTTTAGAGACTGGTTAAGTGGTGGTGACCAGAATGCTGACAGAAATATGGACAGTAAAGGCCATTCTGAGATCTCAGATGTAAACGAGAAGGGACTTCTTAGAAACTGGGGCAAAGATCACCTTTCCTGTGAAGTGGCAAGCAATTTGGCTGCATTCTGTTCATGCCCAAAAGTATTATGGAACGTGGAACTTCAAGGTGCTGACCCACGGTATTTGGCAGAAGAAATTTCTAAGCAGCAGAACATTCAAGAAGCTGCATGGCTACTTGTAACAGCCTATGCTTAATTATTGAGGCAAAGGCATGATGTAAAGCCAGAATTTATAATTAAAAGGAAAGCAGAGCATAAAGATTTGGAAAATGTGCAGCCTGTCCATGTGGTAGAGAAGCAGAGAGCATTTTCAGGAGAAAAATTCAATGGTGTACAACCATTGGCAGATTAGTGCAGAAGAAAGGGATTGTCAAGAAAAGGGAGAAAAGCCCTTGAAGGCATTGCAGAAGCCTCTGGGACCAACCCTTCTATTATAGACCCAGAGGCCTAAAGAGACAGAATGGTCTTGGGGAACAGGCCTGAGGCACCCTCCATGGGCTTGCCGCTCAGGGCCTCCTCGGGAAGCTGCTCCCCACACCAGCACCCCTGCTGCTTTGTCTGCTCCAGCCATGGCTAAATTGGCCCCAGGTGTGGCTGGACCTGCAGTTTTTAAAATTCAAGCTGGAAGCCTTGGCAGTGTCTATGTGCTGTTAGGTCTTTAGGCTCACAGAATGTCAGAGCTGGGAAGGCTTGGGAGCCTTCACCATGATTTCAAAGGATGTATGGAAAGGCCTTGAGTCACAGGAAGAGATTTGTCACAGGGGCAGATTTACCGCATACAGCCTTTGCTAGAGCAATGCTGAGTGGAAATATGGGGTCGGAGTTGCAGCAGAGAAACCCCATCAGTACCATGTCTGGTGGAGCCGGGAAAGCAGGCCCGCCATGGAGACCCCAGACCTGTGGAGCTACCAGCATGGAACGTCAGCCTGCGAGAGCTGAAGCATGGCCGAAGATCAGTAAAGCTGTAGGACTGGAGTTGCCTGAGGACTTGGGGACCCAATCCCTGCACGCTGGTGCAGGGACACCGAACATGAAGTCAAAGTACATGATTTGCCAGCTTTGAGATTTAATGCCTGCCCTGCTGGGTTTTGGACTTGTATGAGACCTGTTACCCCTTTCTTTTGGCCTATTTCTCCCTTTTTGAATGGGAATATGTACCCTATGCTTGTCCCACCATGGTATCTTGGAGGTAAGTAAAGGACTTATTTTGATTTTACAGATAAGACTTTGAATTTTGGACCTTTTGAGTTGAAACAAGTTAAGATTTGGGGATGGAATGAATGCATTTACCTGTGAGAAAGACGTAAACTTTGGGGACCAGAGGCAGAATGATATGGATTGTGTCCCCCAAGTTTTATGCATTAGTAGCTTGATCCCCACTGTGGTTGTTAAGAGGGTGGGAAATCCTATTATGGTAATTGAAAGATGGAGCCTTGAAGAGGTGATTAGATTGTAGGACCATGTCTAGTGAATAAGTTAATAATGGTGATCAGGGCCATGGTTCTGAGGGCTCTAAAAAGAACACATGAGAGTCTCTCTCTGCTCTGCCATTTTCTGCCATGTGAGACCCCTGCATTGCTGTAAAGACACCACCAAAGAAGAAACTTGCCAGATGTGTTCTCTGGACTTTGGACTTCATAACCACTGAACCTGTAAGCAATAAATTTCATTTTCTTCCGAAGTACCCAATTCAAGGTATTTTGTTATAAGCAACGGACTAATACAATGGGGATGATAAATTATACCTCCTGCTGTTGTCTTTAGGCTCAATTAAGACACTGAATCCAAAAGTACTTTGAAAAGAAAACCATTGCTGGAAGCATGCAAGCAGTGAGTTCCAAGCTCTAAGTCAGCTCCCCGGTCAGCGCAGCCTTTTTTATCCCCAGGGTGTGCAGGAAGATTTGTAACCAAAAGTCATATACAATCCCAGGTTTAGCAGGGACCTTAGTTGAGCCATCATTAGATAATACAAGCTAACACTTACTGAGCAGTTACATGCTAAGTACTGCTGTAGGTGCTCTATGTATGAGCACTCATTTAATCCCACAACAACCCCACGAGATAGAAACTCTTATCATCCCCATTTTACAGATGAGGAAACCAAGGCTTAGTGAGCTTAAGTAAATTGTGCAAAGTTACATAGGTAGTAAACTGGGCCAAGATTTGAAGCCTGGCTGCCTGGCTCCAGAATCTGTGCTCTTAATTATTGTCCTCTGTAGTCTCTACATAATCCTCATTGAGCAGGGTTTTTTTGCCTTTTCTTGTACACCTCCCATGATGGATAGCTCATTACTTCTCAAGGTAGCCTGTTCTGACTTCACTTAGCTGTGGCTGCTAGAATCTTCTGGTATGTCTGGCCAAGCCTTGGTGGTCCACACCACACGAAGATCTCAGTTCCCTGAAGACTCATGCAGAGGATAGGCTAAAAACAGGAGGCTCTAGAAAGCAAACATTCTCCTGTACCCTCTGACACACAGAGACCCCTGATCCCACTTCTTTTGGCATGTCAACCTTTTCCTCAAATGGAGGTTGAAGCAGGAAGTAAGATGGTCCCCTCCATCTCAATGTGCTTTTCAGTTGAGGAGGGTGGGTAAGCAGGCATTGTTTCCTCCAGTTAGAGCCCAGTACATATGCAGTGCCCACTGTATTGATAGGTGCTCACTAAATGCTGAATGAATGAATGGACAAGTGAATGAAGGACGAGCTCCCAGCCTCCTTTCCTGCCAGCCTCAATCTCCTGGAAGAGTTAGTTCTGCATTTTGCTTTGAGAGCCTTAAAAACAATATTTCCATGGTAACGAAATATTCCAAATTCTTTCCTGTCACATGGACTCTGAGGTCACTCCAGAAAAGACCCTAAACTCCCTTCAGTGTCCCCAGAGCAGGTCACCGTAAGTTGGGAGACCTGCAGAGTGGGCACTGCCATGGGCGGATCCCACAGTGCGCATCTTCTCAGGGAAGTTCCTGGGCTGATCGACCTTGCTGGGGTTTCCATGGTAACAACACTAGGCAATGGGTTGCCAGGGTGATGGTGCCGCTACTGCTAAGATTGCACGGGACCGGACCACACAGGGCCACCGAGTTGAAAAGATGCTAATAACACCTTTCTGGTCTCCATGACAACAACACTCAAGCACCGGGTAGGCTTTGTCCCAGATGCAGATTAGGCCCCCACCCTCCACACTCAGCAAGAACGCCTGGGAGGCTGGGCCACTGGGAACGTTCCCTCCCTAGGGGAAGAGATGGTCAGGGCGCGTTCCCACTCCTGGGCCCCTTCTCTGCCCCAGACTCCCTCACTGTACTGCTCCTCAGGGTGCTGGCTGAAGTAGCCTGGGTTGGGGCAGTTGGGACTGTCAGGGAGAAGGTCTGGGATAGAAAGAGAGCTCAGGCTGGTTGGCGTGGGGAAAAATGGAGCTTTGGGGCACTTTGGAGTTGAGTGCCTCTCCTGATGTGGCTGCTCCCAGTCCACGGAGCTCACGCACTGTGGGGCTAAGGAAGCTACCAAGAAGCCATCTCCCTCTATCAAAGCCAGGAGCATGAGGTCAGAGTTTTCAAACTGTTTTTAAAGCTGTGGTACACATAAATTCCTTCAAGGCAGGATCAGGGGGCCCAGAGCCTCATCATTCAGTCTCCTCTCTCTCCCCACCACAGTGGCACTGAGACACCTAGGCTTCTGTGGAACCCAATTTGAAAGCCTCTTGTCTAGGCCAGTCCACCTCAGAGTCCAGATGGAGAGGGTAATTGAGAACCAGAGAGGGCAAGTGACTTGCCTAAGGCCCCACAGCCAGTTATTGGTATAGTCAGAATTAAAACTTGGGACTCTCATGTCTGTAGAGATCCTCCCAGTCAACCAGGACGTTATGAATTTCTGGGTGACCTCTAATTTGGGCTCTCTGACTTCCCGAGGACTGAGGCTTCTGCCTTTCTACCTATTCATGGAGCTTATAATAAGGATCTGGGGAGGAGAGAAGGTTCTACTGTGGGGGCAGGCAAAAATGTTCAGAATGGACCTTCCAGATTTGACATTTTTTAGCACATACTTATGCTAGCCGTTATGCTAGGATATGCTCTCTGTGCTAGTTGGCATCTTACTTCTTCTTTTTAATAAGCTATTGAGATAAGCATAATTATCTTCATTTAACATGTGAGAAAATGGAAGTTCAAAGGTGGGTAACTGAAGCTCAGCTATATTAAACATTGAGCATTTCTTCAGCAAGGATGTCTCCTAACTAGCTCCAGCAGGGGATTCTGGGATGAATGCTGACCCATGGCCTATCTCTGGTGATACTGAGCTGAGGTAGGTGGACGTGTTCAAAGCATTAGGGACCCCTTACTACCTGTCGCCTCACCCCCACTAATATCCACATCTAACTGCCCCATCAGGGATGACTGCAGAGTAAGTCCAGTTTCTAAGACTGGGTGTGGGTTGTTTATTCATAACATGACACAGCTGCTGGCCACAATAGGCAGAACATCTGAGTTGGGATGGGGGGGTGGTGATTCCTAGTTGACATGGAAACTTGGGAAGATGTCATGCACATAAAAGATCTGTAGCAGGCAGAGTTACTTCCTCAAATCCTAAATGCATGGCCTTGCTGAGCCATGTCTGAGGCTGGGTCTGGTGGACGTGGCCCCTCCTTTGGCTGCCTGGGTACTGCCCGAGTGTGTGAGTTGCTGCCAGTGGCTTTCCTGGGACTTCCCTGGGGCTCACTGGGCACTGAGCTTTCTCAGGTCGCACCCCTTTACCTGGACATCCTTTCCCTCTGTCTTAGACCATTTTTGCTGCCATAACAAAATACCTGAGTTGGGTAATTTATAAACAACAGAAATTTATTTCTCACGGTTCTGGAAGCTAGGAAGTTCAAGATCAAGGCACCGGCAGATCCAGTGTCTGGTGTAGGCCCGCTTTCTGTTTCACAGTTGGTGCCTTGTTGCTGCGTCCTCCAGAGGGGATGAACGCTGTGCCCTTACAAATGGCAGAAGAGCAAAAGCGAGTGAACCCACTCTCGCAAGCCCTTTTACAAGGGCCCTAGTCCCATCCACAGGTCTCCACCCTCATGACTTACCTCCTAAAGTCCCTGCCTCTTAAGACTATCACAGTGGTCATAAAGTTCTCACACATGAATTTGGGGGGCACATTCAGACCATTATGTGGTCTGAATATATAGATCCCGTTTGAACTCCATCTCCTACAGAATCACTTTTCTGCCCGACCTGGCCCGCCTCACGCTTCTGCTTCACCTCGCAGCACCCCTCTTTCACTTGAGCTTGTTTGCATTTACTTGCTCTTGCTGTGGTAGGGACCACACTGGGCTGGGAGTTCAAGCACTCACTCTGGGTCCCAGCTCCGTGACTTGCTGACTGTCTGTACCCAGGCAAGCTGTTTGACCTCTCTGGGCCTCAGTTTGTCTCTATAGTCGGCTTACTAGTAGCTCTCCCTCTCTAGACTGTGAGCTCTGTGACTGCAGGGACAGGCCTCTCTGGTCCATTGCTGTGGCCCCAGGCCCCCTGCACAGGCACATACTGGTGCTTAGTAAGTGTTACATGAACGGAGGTAATAACAGGCTACCCTGTACCTCCCTCCTCCATTCCTTTTCAAACTTTTCCATCCTGGCTCAGTCTCCTTAGGGCTCTGCTGTCCGTACAAAGGTCTGAGAGACTCATAGCAAAGCCTTCATCGGGGTTAATAGTTTAATAGTCCCCTCTGTTTCTAAAGGAGGCCAGGAGGGAGGCACCTCAGCACCATGATGGTAGAGATGTGTGGGGCCCTCTGGCAACCCCAAATTGTGCCCTGCCATGCCACTTCCAAGGAGGGGTGGCTGTGAGTGAGTGGGCCTTTCACAAGCAAGGGCAGAAGCTCCCCTACCAGCTGCCCTTCTCAGCCAAACAGGAATACGGCCTTGTGGCTGGGAACATAGGCACTAAAGCCAGTTTGCCTAGGTTCAGGTCCCAGCTTTCCCACTTAGCTGTAAGACTATGGGCAAGGCACTTGTATTAGTCTGTTTTTGTTGCTTATACCTGAATACCTAAAACTGGGTGATTTATAAAGAAATAGAATTTATTTCTTACAGTTTGGAGGCTGGGAAGTCCAAGGTCCAGGGAATACATCTGGTGAGGGCCTTGTTCTATAGCAATGCAGGGTGTCACATGGTGAGAATGGGCTGAGCAAGAGTTAACCCTCTCACGTGCTCTCCTTTCAAGCCATCAGAGCCACGCCCACTACTCCATGAATGGATCAATCCATTCACAAGGGCACAGTCCTAACTATCCAATCACCTCTTAAAGGTCCCACTTTTCAAATACCACAATTGGATCTCCCACCCTCTTAACACTATTACAATGGAGATTAAGTTTCCAATACATGAAGTTTTGGGGAATACAGTTAACCCATAGCAGCACCCAACTTCTCAGGGCCAGTTTCCTTATCTATAAAATGGAGGTATAGGGAAAATATAAGAAAATGGTCAGGGTCCCTCGGGGGTTCAGAGTCTTGCTGAGCATTTGATGTAAATATGTAACTGTGCACGTGAGCCCAGGTGTTCCTTGGGTATTGTTTGTGGATGCAAGTGGGCACCCAGGTGTTCCTGGGTTGTCTCACTCACACCCAGAGGTCCTGGGTTATCGACTTAAGTGTAAAGGACGAATGGCTGTAATCCAGGTTTCCCACTCCCCAACCCCCGGATGTCCCCAGGGGAGTCACAGGGAGGCTGCTACTGCTGCTGGAGGCTGCTGTAAGCTGCTGCTGCTGCTGCTGAGAAAGCTGAGGAAGCTGAGGACTTAGCCCGTGTTGTCTGCCAATGGCTCCCAGGATCTTTCACAATTACCTAGCTTGTGGACTTGCATGTGAGGGTTCTGGCGACCAAGCCAGGCATGTGAGGGGTCTGTGACCCAGTCTGTACAATGGGTTTGAAGGGTCTGTGAGCCCTAACCTAACAATACAATTGGCCACATCAGCAGGATTCCGACAATTGCCCTAGCCATACAGGAGGTGATGACAGTGCCTGCCTCCTAGGGACCTCGTGTGTTAATGCTGTGTGTACACGTGTGTGGTGTGCACGTGCATGTGTGTGTTTTTGATCATGCTTGGCACCAAGTAAGCACTCAATAAAAATTGGAGGGGGAAGAAAGAAGGGAGCTCTTTATCCCAAGTGAGACGGGGGTGTCCCTCCCTCTAACCTAACCACCCAATTCCCACTACCCCAATTTCTGGTTGTCGTTGCCCTACTTTTCCACAGAAAGAAAGCCTGGACTGGCTATTCTGGTCTCACTGATTTGGACCCAGCAGGAGCCAGAATAAGGAAGAGTTTTCTATCCTGGTGGCCCAGTCCTTCTTCTCACCCCAGCAGCAACAATCAGTTTTATTTATTTATTTATGATGCGTTTGTTTAGCACTTGCTATATGCCACTCCCATGCTTTGTTAAGTGTTGCTTGGACCAACTCTGTAAACGCTGCTTAGGACAACTCCTATCTGAGCTGCCCAACAGTCCTTCCTTCCTTAGCATCGAGTCCCCTTCAAACTATGGCCCTCCCCCTCTGACACTCAGTGGCTCTGTGGTCTTGGACCAAATCATCCTTATTCTGTACCTCAGTTTCGTTACCTAAAAAATGAGGGTCTAAAAGGTCTCTGAGGCCCCTTGCAGTTTAGGTGGTTATAAATGACCGGTTGTCACTGGCTCCTTGTCCCAGGGTTAGGATAGTTGTGTGTGTCCTGGGAGCTTGCAAGGGCAGGGCTTAGAAGCATGCGCCCTGGGTTCCCTGACTGCTGGGAGAGACACAGCCCCCAGTTTCAAGGTGCTCCAGGTCTCCTGGGGAAGGGCTAAGGACCATAGTGGGGGTGGTTGTGGGCCTGAGGCAGGGATTCCCAGAAAGGGAAACCTCCATCTCCCCAGTGAGTTTCCAAATGTTGCCCAAAGCAGCCCAGAATCCAGCTGAAAAGCCTTGCCAAGGCTGGATAAAAGCAACTGCCCAGATCTCGCTGGGGCCTTCCAGGCCCGGATGGAAACACTTTCACTGTCTTGTCAGCTGCCTGGAGAGCCAGTGGGTCCGAGGGACTGGGAGAGGAAATAATGGGGACAGCCTGTCTGCCTTCTGCACGGGGCCTTGCTCGGCCCACACTAATCTACGCACATTCCCTCATCGTGTCTAATCAGAGTTCCATTGACCCTGTGGCATGTAGCTCACCAACCCGGTCTGCGGGGGCTTCCTCATACCCCAAGGCCTCCAAACTTGAGTTACAGCCCCTTGACAGTCAAGGGATTCTTGCTCATTTCCAGCTGTAGTGTGCCCTGCTGGAACTGAAACTCTGACCCCTCACTGGGGTCGTGTGGGCTGAGGAGAGTTCTTCGACCTCACGGACACAAGGGAGCCAAGGTTGGTTCTTGACCAGAAGAACAGCTTGCCGTGAGTGTTGGGCCTAGTGGGGAAGCAGTACTTAACTTGAAACACTTGGGGACAGAATACCTGAATTCTAGTCCTGGCTCGGCTATTTATAGCCTCTGTGACCTAGAGAAAGCCACTTTACCTCTCTGCGTCTGTTTCCTCATCTGTAACGTGAGGACCATGCTATCACCTGCTCTACCCACCTCACTAGGTCGATATGAGGCTCAAATAAAAATGAATAAGGAAAAGTGCTTTGAACCTACAGTGTGTTGCATAAATGCTCAGTGGTGGGTGACAAGATGCCCTCCCTCCTCTCCTAGGATTCTGGTCCCACACTTTCCCCTACCCTCCACCAGCTGCAGTGTTCACCCTCCACTGGCTCCTTCCCCTTGGCCCTCAGATGTGCTCAGAGCTTCCCTGGCCCCCCACTGACATTGCTATTGTACCCCTTACTTCCACCACCAAAGTTCTGAGACAAATAGTCTCTAGCAGACGCCTTGGCCTCCCACCCTCCCACTCGTGCTCTCTGGCTTTCACCCACTGCACCTCCCCACCCTTCATCCTCCTGGATGTTGCTGCAGACATTTAATCCCATTGACTCTGCCCCCACCTAAGTCCTTCATTTTTTGTGGTCCCCAGGGACTTTCCCCCTTGTCTCATCCCCTCCCCTTGAGCGCGGGCTGGACCTAGTGACTGGCTTCTAACAGATGGGAGAATAAGGCAAGGGTGAGGGCCACCATTTCCAAGATGAGACTTTAAGAGTGTGGCTCCTGCCTTCCTCCCACTCTCTCACCATCCCTCACTCATTTGCTCTGAGGAAGCCAGCTACCATGTTGTGAGCTGCCCTCCAGAGAGTTCTGGATGGCCAATGGCCAGCAAGAAACTGAAGCTCTCAGTCCAATAGCCAGTGAACACCGGAGGGCTCCTGCCAACAGTCGTGTAGGTGAGCTTGGAAGTGGATTCTCCCCAGATAAGCCTTGAGGTGACTGCAATCCTGGCTGACAACTTGACTGCAGTTTGTGGCAGACCCCAAGATACCTTGAGGGTCCTGCTAAGCCACAGCCAGATTCCTGATGCACAGAAGCCATGACATAATAAGTTCTTGTTGTTTTAAGCTGTTACATTTTGAGGTCATTTGAAAAGTAAAAATCATTGCTGTTACTCCCCAGCACTTTGGACAACACGGCTAACCAAATATCACCAGGGAGAAATCTGGCTGGGCCCACCTTAGTGAGTAGGGCACAGTGAAATTAACAGATGTGGTTTGTTCCCTATTGTCTGGGAATGAATGATGCTAGGCACACAGATGGAGGTGAACAGAAATACTCAATTATTTGCTGTCTGTGTGTCTAACACCACAAAGCACTGGACCACACTCTGTCGAAGTAGAAAAAGCATGCAGAAATTTAAACAGCCGAAATTGTCTTAATAGGGGAGTGGGTACACAAATTGGGACGTATTTATACAATGGAAATTGAAAGAGTTAGATGTTTCAACATGATAAATCTCAAAACCCTAATGCTGAGTAAAAAGAGCAAGTTGCAAAAAGGTATGTGCAGGATATCATTTATATAAAGTTCAAGCATTCGTAAAGCAGTCCTACAAATTGTCTATAGATCCAATGCATCATAAAAGTATAGACGCGGGCACGGGAAAGGTATAGGTCTCTCTCCTGAGCTCCAGACTCACGCCTCCTCGCCATCTGCCTTTGGATGTCTGATAGGCTTGTCAAATGTGACGTGACCGCAACCCAGGGCCTGATCCTCTCCTCCCGCAAACCTGCTCCCCCTGCAGGCAATGGCTGGATATGACAACCCCAGGTGACTCAGGCAGAAACCTTTTGAGTCATCCTTGATTCTTCTTTCTTTCACATCCCACCCTCCATCTAATCCATCGGCAAATCCTGTCGACTCTACTTTCCTATCACCTAGTGACCTCGTAGCCCTCGTAACGTCGTACCACAACACATCACTCACGTAGGAGCCCCAGGCTCCACCGTACAGCCTCGGTGTGTAGCGGGCTGTACCGTCGAGGTTTGCGTTAAGTACATTCTGTGACGTTTGCGCAACGACAAAATTGCCTAACGACGCAGTTCTCAGAAGGTAGCCCCGTCGTTCGGGGCTAGATCTAGACTCTGCGAGCATCTCGCCACACCCACTATTACCAATTCTGTGGCCTAAAACACCGTCATCTTCACTTGGATTGTTACAAGAGGCGCCTCACCAGTCTGCCTGTATCCGCACTTGTCCCCCTGCAGTCTATTCTCCACACAGCAGTTGGGATAACCATTTACAGTCTAAGATCAGGTCAGCTCTGAACCCTCTGGTAGCCATCCCCCTCATTACAATGGCAAATGAGGCCCTACAGACTCTGGCCCCCATGACTTCCCAGACTCACCTTCTCCTGCTCCTCTCTCAAGCCCTCCACTCCAGACACATTCACCTCCTTGTTATTCTTGTTGACTCCGGGCACATTCCTACTCAGGGCCTTTGCACTTGTAACTCCCATGGCGCAGAATGATTTTCTCCTGGATGTTAGCAAGGTCTACTCCTTCACAATCTTCAGTATTTGCTTTAAACGTCGCCTTCTCAGGAAAACCTTCCCTGCCTGACATTTTTAAAATCACAAACCCTCTTCTTACTCACTATGCCTCTTTCTTCCTTTTTCATCCACAGCACTTACCACCATGTGTCATATTATATATTTTACTTGTTTTTTGTTTTCTTCTCCCCCCACTAGAAGGTAAACTCCAGGAGGTTAGGGATTTTCATCTGTTGTGTTCTCTACTGTATTCCCAGTGCCTATAAGCTTGGCACATAGTAGGCAGGGGCTGGGGGCAGCTTCCACCCAGGAAGTTTTGCCTGTTTGTCAGGGAAGGTTTCTGGAAGAGTATCAGTCTCACGTCCACAACAAAAGCAGCATCTGGTTCTGCCATAGTGGACAGTTTCCTTGGAAGAGCGGGTTGGGTGGGAGTGTGCGTGTGACAGCATGTGCACATCTGTGTGGAAATGGGTGGGATTGGAAATAGGGAGCGTGAGCGTGGGTGTGTAACTGCAGGGGTGACTGTATGCACATGCTCAGGAGGGAGAGGGGAAAGATGCCTGTCTGGGGCCTTCAGGGTAAGCCCAAGGCACAGACAGAGGCCTGGTTAGCTCCTCAGATTCCATCTTTGGCCTCGGGCAAGTGTATTTATAACGCGGCCAGCCTAGTCAGACTCTCCCAAGCAGTGTCTTTTGAGAGGCCAGGAGTGCTGGTGACTATTAGGCCAAGCATCTCTGAAGAGGTGGGGGTGAAGCTTCAGGAATTTCCCCTCGTGAGCCAAAGGAATGCCAGAGAAGCCCCAAGAACAATGGAGAGCTGACAGCCCCTCAGAGGACCGGTGACGTGGGCCCTGAGGGGGGTGCACAGCTGGCTGCCAGAACTTGAGGCAGGGGAGAGAGGCTGGTGGGTACACAAAGGAGCCGTGGAATCCTTGAAGGAGGAAGCCGGAAGCAGCTGGGGATGACACTGATCGGCATTCCCCGCCTCAGGACGCCCTCCTGCTTTCTTCACTGCCGCTGCAGCTGCAAAAGTAAGAGCCGCAGCTTTCCTCTGGCCCCAAATGGCCCTTCTAGAGATTGGGAGCTGAAGGGCCCCAGGCAGCCCCCCACTCCCAGCCACCCTCCCTGGCCTAAAGGAGAGCAGGAGGAGTTTGAGGCCACTGTCTACAGCTCTTTCCCTGCTTGACCCCAGGCTTGTTGCTTCCTTTGCCCAAAGAGGGGCTGCTCCTGAGGGCAATTGGGTCTGGAAGGTGTGCCTGTCCTCTTGCCCTTTCACTGGGGCTCACGCTGGGGGGTCTCCCTGGGCATTGCTCAACCTCCAAGCCTCCTATAGGAGCTTCAGGGACTAGCACTGGCCCCGGCAGATCGAGGCCTCACTCTGGAGAGCTTTTCTCACCTGGGTGCCCCGGGCCAGGAATCCTCAATCCTTTCTGCACTGCAGCACACTGGAAGCATGCTCCCATTGACATACTTGGGTTAACACCCCCCCACCACCACCTTGTAGTTAACAATAACCACACCTCTTACTGATCCTCAATGGTTGCTCAAAGTTCAAGGTTTCAGCATAGGGAAGATAGGCTAATGTTATGCACAAGTCCCAGCCCAGGAGCTATGTCCCACCCCCCTTTTCTCTCCCATTTAGAAAGGCCAGTCGGAGGGAAAATAACCCTTTTTTAGGGGTAACTCCAACTTCACCCTTGATTAATAAGGATAATAAGGATTAATAGAGATAATCCTGAATCCAATGTTATTTATAACACGAAGTCACTTATTTGCAAACTTTGGTACTTTATAATTAGTAAGACCCTTTACAACTGATCTGACTCCATTGCTGACAGAAATAGCTCCATCCAGGGCCTGCTCTGGAATTTGATTGTATAAGGATGTTTCCAGCAAGCAGTCTTTCCACAGATGCCTCAGCCGAGGTGGGGCGGTGGTGATTATGGGTCTAGCTGGCAGGCTGCACCAGAGGCCAGCACCCAACCTGTCACACAGCAGTAACAGCAGCAGTAACAGCTGGGCCCGGTTCCAGTCACCTTGACCGCTGGGAAGCAGCCTGCTCACCACCCCCTAGGTACACACGAGAAAGCTGGCACTGACCAAGAGGGGGCCGCTGAAGTGATCCAGGGACAGAAGGGCTGTAGTGACTGCAGACCAAAGATGAGGACTCACTTCAGGAGATCCAGACACGTGGAGCCCTTCCATGCGAGCAAGGGAAAGGTGCTTAGAGATCCTGTAGACATTGCTGTCCAGAACTGTCACCACCAGCTGCATGTGGCTACAAAGCACTTGAAACGTGGCTAATGCAAAACCAGATGTACTCGAAGTGTAAAACACACACCAGAATTTGAAGACTTTGTATGAAAGAAAGAATGTAAAATATCTCATTGGCACTTTTTATATTGGTTACATGTTTAAATGATAATATTTTGAATATATTGAGTTAGATAAAATATACTATTAAATATATATAATTACAGAGGGGCACGAGGAAACATTGGGGGTGATGAATATGCTTGATTGTGGTGATGGTTTCATAGGCGCCTACATGTGTCAAAATATATCAAAGTGTATACTTTAAATATGTGCACTTTATTATGTCAATTATAACTCAATAATACTATTAAAAAATTCCTCAGCAACTTCCTCATTGCTACCCTAGAGGATAAAAAAGAACTAATTTCACCCGTTTCTCTCTTTTCTTTCAATGTGGCTACTAGAAAATTTAAAATTACGCATTATATTTCTATTAGACAGGGCTGATAATACTGATTCTAGTCCATTTTACAGATCATGATACTGAGGCCCAGAGATGGGTGGGAGCTTGTTCATGTAATGAAGTGGAGAATTTTTTTTACTTAACAGCTAGCACCAGAATCCACAGAGCAAGAACTACTCATGTTGGTAAAAATACTTAGGTAACTTCTTGAGGGTCTAATATGATTCAGATCCCTGACCTTCACACCGTTAGTAGGTACCAAGGCCTCAAGGGACAGGGGAAGAATTTGGAGCATCCTCAGAATCCATGGTGGGCAAGAGCGAAGAGCAGAGAAGAAAGGGGACAGAGGAACCAGAGATAGAAGTCTGTTTGCTGTGTGATGTAACCACATCCACATCCCACTGAAGATCTTCAGTAAGTCCTACTACTCTTATTTTCTTGGTGGGAACTGAGGAAGGCCTTGGTCAATGTGGTGAAAGCAGAGACCATGACCAAAGCTGCAGGAACTTGGGTGGCACAGAAGGCCATGAAAAAATGAATCTTCCCTGTTCCTCTGCCCCAAGAAATTCACAAATATCTTGGGCAGGGCTCTTGACTTGCAGTAGTCATGGCTCAGGTGTGGAGGGGGATCAAAGCAAAGCCACTGTATGATCAGAATTGTAAAAGTTAGGAAGAATAGGGTCAGAATGACCATAGCTTTATTTTCCACCTCCCACCCCTTGATTCAGCAATTGAGCCAAAAAGGATTAAGGAAGCTTCTGCTATAGGCAAGGCCAAACCTTCACCCCCACCATGCTAGGTGTTGTGACATATACAAAAAGCCATGGTCACTTGAAGCTCACAGAGAAAGAAATCATTTCAGCAAGAGGTGGCACAGACAAAGAATAGAAATCAAATAGCAGAGTAGTTAAAGGTATTTGGGGGTGCTTGGAGACACTGAGAAAATAGCTCAGCACCCTGGTAAAGTCCAGCCTCAATGGACAATAGGCCTGATGCAAGGAAGTGCTGGATGTGTCTAGAATCCTTGGCTGGGAGGGAAGGAGGGAAAGCAAGTGGGTAGCACCTGGAGGCCCAAGTTCAGCAGGAAGGTCAGATGAGAAGGGCGCCATCAGATTGCATTTTGAGGGAAGGAAATGTGTGTTCTGAGTTCAGGATTGATGTGACTCCACTGAAGAGCCAGAATCCCGGGATTAGAGTGGGCATAAAGCAGCCCAGATCTGGCCCAGGGTGCTTCCTGGTTATCATCAAGGGACAACATAGTGGTGGCTGCCTGGAGCATCCCTTTGCTCTGTTCCCTGTTGACTTTGCCCCAAGCCTTGCCAGTACTCACAAGGAAGGCCTGATAAGGGTATAGCAATGGGTCCCTGTAAGCCAGCACCACCTATTACAATCACAGCTTGCTGCTGATGGTCAAGTTGCTAACCTGCCCGTGGTGAGGCCAGCCAGGACTGCAGAGCAGCTGTGCTCTCCTCCTGGGTCCTGTTATCACCCCTTTTCAAGTCCATTCAATTATTCACCCAGGATCTACTGAGCACTTACCGGGGGTAAGGCCCTGTGGAAGTTATAGAAGGGGATCCAACCTTCAGTTAGTTGATACATATGTAGACATTGTTATGACACCGAGTAGCTCCCCAGGAGGAGGTGGAATTTGAGCTGAACCTTCAAAGAGGGCAGGATTTGGATATTGATTTCTAACACTATATGATGCTTACTATGAACCAGATACTCTTCTAAGTGCATTGCAAATAGTAACTCAGTTAGGGCTTACCACAGCCCTATGAAGTAAGTGCCATTATCACCCCCATTTAACAGATATGGCAATGGAGACACATAAAGGTTAAATGACTAGCCCAAAGCCACACAGATGGCAAGTAATAGAGCCCAGAATCAAACCTAAACAGGTTCCATGCTCATAACCACTATGCTATACTGCCTCTTGGGTAGGCAGAAATTGGATGGGAGCAGAGTGGCCCAAGCAATCGGAACAGAATAAGCAGAGTCAAGGATACAAGAAAACATGGCCTCCTCATGGAAAGCAGGGATGTGTCTGGCATGGCTGGAGTGTTTGGTGCAGGAAGGGGAGTAGTCCCAGATCAGGTAGGAAAGGAAGGCGGTTTCAAGCTAAGTGTCTAGGCACCTGATGGCCATGGGTCTTGCAATGCTTTGAGGGGTGCAGAAGCAGCACTCACCCCTGGCCTGACTGAAGGAAGGAGGCCTGCCCTTCTGACCAGGCCCAGCCAAGACAATGCTGCCCATTTCCCAGACTGCCTTGCAGAGCCCCATTGGCGGTCCACTAAGCTCTAAGACAAATGTTCATTCAGGACAAGAATGGAAAATCCATCATGCCTAAGGCAGGAAATTCCACAGTGAAGGCCCCTTGAGCAGCATCGTTACAGCAAGAGACATCCCCTGTGCAAGGCAGGTCCCATTCCTGTTTTGTTTGTTTGGGGACTGGATGTTGTTATTCCCTGCTCTGCCTGTGTTTATGTCGGGGAACGTTTGCCATCAGCAAACAAATTCCAGGCAGCGGCCCCGCCAATGCAGCTGACTACAGAGCCCTTCTCTCTGGCATTTCCGGGCTTGCTCCCACCTGATGGATTTCTCAATTGAACAACATCAAAGATCTCTTCTAGGGTCCCTCTCATCTTAAAGGGGCTGTGGTGCTGAGAGGAAGCCATTTGATTCTGGAAGCAAAGCAACTTCTAGACTTGACATCCTTGCCTGTCTCCAACCTGGTGAGAAGCAAAACAGGCTTTCCATAACCCCAGCAAGCAGGAGTAGGGCACACAAGTCCTGGGCCCTCAGCCTCTCTCTCGGGAGGACATACCTGTGTAGGAGCCAGCAGGGCTAAGCCCTGAGAGGGCGGCCCAAAGGCAGCAGTGCTTACTGAATCAGAATTCAGGACTAGGACGGAAGGCAGGAGAGGCAACACCACCTGCCTCCAGCATAAGCACCCTTATTTTGCAGATGAAATAACTGAGACTCAGAAGAAATGGAGGAAGATGATGAAGAGACCCAAAGAAGAGAGAGTAGGGGAGTAGAACCAAAAAGAAAAGCTACAAAGAGAACAGAATGAGAGTGGGAGAGAAAGAGCTACCCTCACGGCTTCTGCAAACATCTGGCCAAAGGTCTCTCTGTGCCTTTCTTCTGCCCTCACCCCTGGCCCCCGCCCTGGGTGCTCGACCTCTCACCCGGGCCTGACTGACATCTCCTCCACACCTCATGGCCCACTGGTCCCTGCCGCCAGCCATCAGACAGCTGATTGCATACCACCGGGGTCGATTGCAGTCTGCCCACCCCATCCCAATCCTTCCTCTCTCCTTCGAGGTCCAGCCCCAGTCCCACTTCCTCCGTTGTGGCCCTTACTGCCCTTCCCTTCTTCTTAGACAACACAAAGTCTGGGCTGCGTAGGTTAGAACTGGGCTGTGCAACGAATGCCCCAGGGGTTTCCCCACACCCTCCTGCATGAACCAACACAATCCATCAGCCAGGACAGAGACCAAGGCTTCCCTCCCACCCCTTCCCTCTCCTTCCCTCCAATGGGCCATGCCCTGTGAGCCAGTGAGACATATTGATCTGATCCAATGAGCCTCCCCATCGACATGGGGATCAACTGACCACCGAGGCTAGTAGCGACTGAGGACAGGGGTTGGGAAGTGGGCAGGTGGCAAAAAGAAAGGGGCACAAAAGATAATAGGAAGAGTCTCTGGCAGGGAGGGGAAACCACTTCCCAGGAAAAGGTAGAGACTGATGATACATTGCCAACAGCCAGCAAGTTGACGAGGGTAAGAAGAAAAATGCTGACCCAGCTCAGATCTCCACTCCATCCTTGCAGAGCACCTCCTCGCACTGGCTCTGGGCTTCTGTCCACATGCAAAGCTGGAAGTGCCCCACAGGGTGGGCCTTGCACTGGGCACTCATGTGGGGTGAAGAGGTGGGGCTGTGGGACCCACACCAAGTGCACACACACTCAGCTGCAAGGTCACCAGGATGAGGCGGCTGGGTTGAGGCATCAGCATCCGGGTGAGGAACAGAGCCATGGCCTTGTTTGACTGATCGTTGAGTTCCTCCCCTTACCTCTCCCAGCTCCTAGCACCCTGCCTGGCACAAAGCAGTACTCAGCAAGGCCTTGCCAATTCACAGTGACAGCAGCTGTCATGTGTGGAACACCTGCTATGTGCCAGGCACAGTGTTAGATGCCTTACAAAGATGATCTCACTTAATATTGACAACCCTACAAGGAAGATACTGCTTTTTAGCCCCATTTTACAGATGTGAAAAATAATGCTTTACAGAGGTTAAAAAGTAATTTGTTTAAGGTCATACAGCAAGTATATGGTTAGGCTAATACTCAAATGCAAGTCTACCTGATGGTAGAGTCAGGCTTCCCTTTGCTATACTGTAGAGTAAATGGAAGAACTGGAATCCACGATCATGACTTCATTAATCCTATGCTCAAAGCAAAAGACATACGAATTGCTAAAATGTGAGGGTCTGAGACACACTTCCCCTGCCAATGTGTGCACACATATGTACACACACGCACACACACATGCACGCACGCACGCATGCACAGCCCCAGCAGGAAAGTGACTGCAGAGCACAGGCTGCTGGGGGTTGGAGAGAGAGAGAAAGCCTATGCCAGGGCTACCTTCACACTGAAAATACAAACCCAAAAGCACAGACAACAGCTGAGGTCCTCAGCAGGGCCTGCACCGGGAAACTGACAAGGTACTGGGGAGGGGGCTCGCCCCTTTGAGACTTCTGGGAACCTCTTGCAGCTCTCCGCCTGTCCCCTTCAGTTGCAGGAGGGGCCTTGGGGTGGGGTCATTTCAGCGCAGCAGCTTCCCAAGCCCTGGCAGAGTGGGTGGATACCCTTGGGCCCAGCTGCTTGTGCCAAGCCCCACCCAATAGCTGACAAACACGAACAGACTCAAAAGGAGGAGATCCACCAAGGCAAGGCAGGCCAATGCCTAAGATCTCGCATGTACAAGGGCCTCAAGCTAGGCTCCCGGAAACGCCTTCACCCACTTCTGATCTTTACTATGAGTCACTTTCTCAGTGAGGCCTACCATAGCCACTGTACTGAAAACTGCACCCATCTCCCAGCCTCCCTATTCCCTTTCTATGCTTTATTTTTCTCCAATGGCATTTATCATCAAAGGACATTTTTTACTTATTCATTTTCTTTATTTTCTGTCTCTTTTTATTACATCACACGTACCATGAAAGCAGGGGGCTTTAAGCTGTTTTGTTCACTGTGTTGTCCCAGCACCAAGAATAGCACCTTGCACACAGTTGGCGCTCAGGACAAATTTGCTAGATGAATGAATTCACTGATTTCAATGACTTGTGAGCACCACACAAAAGATGATGACATTTACATTGTAATGCATTTTCAACCATTCCTGAGGGGAAGGCATGGTGTTTGGGAACATAGCCTGTACAGAATTCACTAAACTGGCTAGTGTGAGATCCTAACTTAGAACGAAGAAAAATTCTTGTAAACACGACTTCCTTACCAAGATGACTTACTGCAATCTTCACTCTTGAAGAAGGGCCTCACTGACTGAGGTTGGAAACCGTTCACTCGCATGTAAAATCAACGAGTAAACCCAGCAGCGTGTAGAGCATTGTCTGTGTACCATGACTATCAGCAGTCAGACAGGATCTAAACTGCAGTAGGAGTTGACGCAGCACTTCCTAAGCAACCTGGGTCAACAATAACCACAACAAACACAGGGGAATTCCCCAGGTTGTGACTAATAATAGCTCATTTCACACTCATTGGCTGTGTGACCTCAAGCAATTTACTTGACCTCTCTGAGGCACAGTGTCCTCATCGGTAAAAATGGGACTGCTAGGGCCGGCCTGGTGGCGCACTGCTACAGTGCACCGCTTGGGAGCGCAGAGGCGCTCCTGCCGAGGGTTCGGATCCCACATACAGACCGGTTCCCGCTCACTGGCTGAGCGAGGGGCGGGCGCAGCACCGAGGGTTGCGATCCCGTTGCCGGTCCCGGTCCGGTACGGGCGCGACACTGAGGGTTGCGGTCCGTTGCCGGACACGAAAAAAGACAAAAAGGAAAAAAAAAAAAATGGGACTGCTAATGGTGCCCACCTCGTAGGGTCGCGGTGAGACAGAGATGAGCTAATAGATGGATGGTGTTTGGAACAATGCAGGGTACTACGTAAGTGTCACTTACTATTTGTATCATTATTTCTAGACCCTAAGTGTCTCCAGAGAGGATATATATCCCCCTCCCTGTGCTCAGCACGGAATATGTAAGTGCAATATAAGTGTTAGCTACTACTACTGCTATCAGTATAAAAATGATGATGATAATAGTAATAATAATAAGTAATTACTTGATTTATGTTTTTTTTCCCTTAGGAACTGCAAGCTCCATGAAGGTAGGCAGGGACCATTACAGCCTAGAACCCTAGAACATAGGGAATGCTAAACTTACGCGCTGTAGGTGCTCAGTTGAATCTAATAAGTAACTTTCACTGGGGGCTTGGATAATTCTACTGCTAGCTTAGGACTCAAGTATTCTTAAACATGAGTCAGCATGGCCCCCTCCCTACTGTGAGGGAGACAGAGGCTGTAGAGACCCCAGTCCCTATTTTCCCTTGGAAAACTCACAGTCTAGTAGGTCCAGCCCTGAGAAATCATTCATGAGTAAGAAACTGAACAAGGTAGATGCAGGTTGTGATCACTGATAACAAAGAAATAAAGTGGGTGATAATAAAGAGTATATGTGCATGCAAGGGGTTGGGGGAGAGGCGGGGAGACTTTATGACTTTCCATGGCGAGTCAGACCTCCATAAGCTGGTGGCATTTGAACTGAGACCTCAAAGATGTGGTGGAAGAACATTCCAGGCAGAGCAAGCAGCAAGTGCAAAAGCCCCAGGGCAGCAAAAGGCTTGGGGTCTCTTGGAACGGAATGGAGGCCTGTGTGTTTGGGAGGTTAGACAGAGGTATGAGGTTGGAGAGACTGGTGTGGGCTGATCATGCCAGGCCTGTAATAAAGGGAGGGGTGTGAGTGTAAGGACAATTCATACTGAGACCTTTCCTTAAGACAATCTGTTACAACATATGGCTCAATCATCTATCTACATTCTATCAGAACAAAGCAAAGATGTGGCACCTGGTCACTCTTTTTCCCATCACAGTTAACAGACATTTCAAACAGCAAAACTTCTCTATTTTGGACTTTGCCAATTCAGTCTTTGAGCTAGTTCATACGGACGCTGGGCTGTGAGACAGCGGGTTTGCTGTACTGCTGATAGCCACCAAGAGAGGCCAAGTTCATCCTTAAAAGAACAGCCTCTCCAACGAGTTAGAAATCAACCACAGCTGTGCAGCTTATGTGTCAGGCTGATCTATTCATTAAAGCAGGTTCCTGGAGACCCCTACTTCATGTCATTTTGTTAGCCCTCTTTCTATTAATATGTAGTGGAAAATTATTGTTAAAAAAAAAGAAACAGTTTTGGGGGGAAACATTCAATATGTCAATTTTTAAAAACGGAATCAAAAGCCTGGTGTTCACCCAATTCATCTGAATTTCCTGAGTGTCTATTGATATATCTGTGATGAAACATTTGTGTTCACACCCTGGGCAGGAGACACAGTAAACCTCAAAATATACCAAACACAGGGACGAGTTCCCTAGTCCCCACACTGTCCTCAGGAATCCCATTGAGAATCAGGTTCCAGGTCTTGACTCCTTGAACCTGCCCGGCAGACATCCCAGGTGTGTGTGTTTCCTACCTTACATCTCAGAACTGTCATTCTGACCTTCATGACTTTCTTTCTCCAGCAAGACTCAGCCCAGAAGACAGTGTGTGGCCAAAATTGTGCTCCACAAACATCCCTTTGCTCCCCTACATTTCCCAGCCTCCCTTGCAGTTAAGTTTAGGCCATGTGACTAATTCTGACCAAAAGAGAGTCAGTGGAGGTAACGTCTGTCATTTCTGGACCAAGGAGTTAAGAGTTGGTGTGCTGTTATGGACTGAATTGTGTCCCCTCCCAAATTCATATGTTGAAGCCCTAACCCCCAGTGTGGATGTGTTTGAAGTGAGGAGGTAATTAGGGTTAAATAAGGTCAAAAGAGTGAGGCCTTGATCCAATAAGATTAATGCCCGTATTAGTCTGTCTCTGTTGCTTAATACAAAATACCTGGAACAGGGTGATTTATAAAGAAAACAAAATTTACTGCTTACAGTTTCTGAGGCTGGAAAGTCCAAAGTCCAGAGAACACATCTGGTGAGGGTCTTGATGGTGGCAACAGTGACCCAGGGGTCTCACATGGCAGAAAATGGCAAAACAGGGAGAGACTAACCTCTCATTTGCTTTCTTTTGAATCCCTCAGAACTACGCCCCAGACCACCATTATTAATCTATTAACTATGGCACAGTCCTACAATCTAATCACCTCCTCAATGCCCCACCTTTCAATTACCATAGTAGGACTTCCCACGCTCAACAGTTACAGTGGGGATTAAGTTTTGGGGGGACAGTCAACCCAAGGCAGTGCCCTTATAAGAGGAGACACCAGAGAGCTTGCTAGTTCTCTCTCTCTCTGCCATTTGAGAACATAGTAAGAAGTCAGCCATCTGCAAGCCAGGAAGAGGGCCCTCATCAGACATTGACTCTGTGCCTTGATGGTGGACTTCCCAGCTTCCAGAAGTGTGAGAAATAAATTTTGATTGTTTAAGCCCCCTAGTCTTTGGTAGTTGATTATAGCAGCAGAGCTGACTAAGACTGTGTGCTTTTCCACCTCCTTGGTTGTGGAGCTCTTGGAAGTCATACAGTTCAGAGAGCCTAACTATCTGTTGTCCCACCTGCACTAGACTTTGTGTGAACAAGAAAGAAATCTTTCCTGTGTTACATCACTGAGATTTCAGGGTTTCTATGTTATTGCAGCATAACTCAGCCTATCCTGACCATGCACAGTGGCAGAGAAAAGGACATGGTGTACCATCTTTGTCCAAACAAGAGCAAAAGCAGATGAGCACCACTAGCTGTTCTGTCTCTGGCCCAGCTTGCCCCAAGACTGAGTGTGGACCTAGTGAATCCTGGGTATTAGGACACATGCAAACTGTGCTTCCTGGGTCCCAGGATTCAGCAAACAATGAAAATTTTAACTGCTCCAGAGATCCATTGAGGTTTCAAGTAAGAAAACAAGAGCTCTAGCTGCTACGAAGTTGGGAAACCCTGAGAGGTAAGGCATGGTTTCCAGAAAGCTCCCCATTGAAATGCATTCCAGTTCCCTGGAAGGGCTCATGCATTTATCCACTGACAACGAAAAGGCACATTCTTAAGAACTGATTTCTCAGGGGAGGGCTGGAGAGACAGGCCCAGGGCCTCAGGGCTACGCTGGGTCACAAAGGAGGCAGACCATTCAGCCTGGCCCAGTGTTATCCTTTTGCTGCCTGTGAGGAAGTTTAAATTTCATCAGGAGTAGGAGGGTCATGCCACTCTTTCAGTTTCCCTACGACTTCTCACTGGGATGCCCCTCTTAGGCCAGGCCACCTGCATGACCATCTTTAGACCGTCCATGACAGAGAATGGAAGTGAACTTTGGGCCTTGCTTTTTTTTTTTTTTTCTTTTAATGCTTGGCAAGACTTATCTACAAGCATTTTCTTTCATCTGACATTCCAAATTCTTCTCTTTTAAGGCCAAGCTCAAGCCTAATCTCTCCTAGGAACCTTCTCTGACTGTTCCTCCCCTTTGTAATGCTGCTGACCTCCTATAACACTAGATACAGTCAATATTTATTGTTTACCACTACAAATCAAGCCCTGTGCTAGCTCATTCTTCTCTTATGCTATCTCGTCTGATCCTCCCAGATCCAGAGGGAGGAAGGTATTATCATCCTTACTTTCCATCTGAGGAAACTGGGGTTCAGAGAGGGAAAGTGACTTATCGAAAGTGGCACAGCTAGCATGTGGCAGAACTGGAAACCAAGCACATCTGCTTCCAAGGCCCTTGCTCCTAACCATCACTCTCTACTGCCTCCCACCGCTCAGCCCTCTGTTATAATCTATTTTGAATTGCTCCCTGATCCCTGCATGCTCTTTGAGGATAGGGATGGCTGCTTCTAACTGATTAATAATTAGCTGCTCTCTTTTGAACAGTGCTTTACAGTTAATATAGGGCTTCTATATATGATCTCTTCTAATCTTTACTACATTCCTGAGATGTCTGTGTTATCTGCTGTTTACAGACGAGGAAAGTGAGGCTCAGAGAGTTCCATGACTTGCACAAGGAATGCACCCAATGAGTGACAATGAATTGCTCTTTCTGCTACCCCAAGTTGCCTCTCATTTGAGAATGGATCCCAACTAATCCCTTCCTCCTCTCCCGGCACTGTGGTGTTCTAAGTCTCATTTCTGTCCAAGTTGAAATAGCTGAGGTCAATAAAAGGCACTCATTTTATCTCTGATCCTTGAAAGTTGCAGCAGAAGCATACAAAATCATGCAATGGACATTCAGCAGGATGTCAGTGGAACATCTTCTGTAGACTCTAGAATTAGAAACTAGGGCCCAAAGCTGAAGACAAATCCCAAGAGAGAACTGCCAAGGAACTTCAACAGTAAGGGGTCAACACTTCCTTAGGGCTTATTAATACCACCCTCCCATCCATCTACATAAATATAAGGTGGGGAGGTTATCACTGGGCTCAGGAGTCTTTGGCCTAGTCTTGTGGCTTCTCTCTCCCTAGGTTCCTAGCCAGGTGGGGGGTCCCAAGAGAATGCCATCAAGATGGAGGTAGGGACTTGGGGCTGTGAAGAGGAGAGAGTGGCATCTCATTCCTGGCTGGACATCTGCTTGGGTGGCAGAGCCACAGGTCTGAGCCGACATGGAGGGGGGTGGGGCAAGGTGCAGGGGCAGCAGTGGTATGGCTGGCAGTGTGGATGCCTCAGAAGGCAGCACGTTTGAGTTGTCTTATCTTATCCTGTCCAAGAGGACTGGCTGCTGAGGGAGAAGCCCCAAGGAGCTAAGGCCTTTGGGGATGCTGCTGGGGGCAGGTATGTGGACGTGTGGGTAGGGGTTGGTTGGAAGAAGTAGTGGCCGAATAGCTTCTCCCACATCAGGGAACTCCGAAACGGCGAGGCCTCCAGGACCCTTCCGAGATGGGGGCAGGAAAATCATTGTATGTTTGCACCCTATTGAGTTGAGACTCTACCGTGAACCAGTTACACAGGGTGAAAAACAGTCCCTGCTTACCTGCAATCCATCTTATCTTCCTTCAAAGAGCTCAAGCGGCCCCCCATCTCCTTATGGCCCCTTTGTGGTCGGGCTGGCCTAGCAGTTGGGGGAAGGAAGAACAGGGTCTCAGTTCTCACGTTGTACCCAGGCTGGAACTAGAGTTAAGCAAGCGAGGCCCCTAGGGCACAGAGGGTCAGGAGGGGCCCACTCTGCACTTCCATGGCCCTGAGAGGGAGCTGAGCAAGAACCTCCCTAAATTTTGCACTCCAGTAGCCTCACTTGCCTGGCCCTTGTCCTGGCCCTATTTGTAGCTGCCACAGGGCCTGGGGCAGGGCCCAGAGGTTCCCCTGTTATTCACAGAACCTTTCAGGCCCACGAGGACATTCTGGGCTTGGGTGCTAAAGATCTAGGGATCTGAGGCTAGCACAGCAGCCAACCTTAACTTGGGTGGGCAGACCCCGAACAGACAGGCTTTCCCATAGGGAGGGCCAAGACGACGGCTGCAGCAAAGCTGCCTGGAAATAGCACCTTTCACCACCCCGCTCCAAATCCAAGCACAGTTTTGTGAGTGTGAGGGAGGCAAGGGCACTAGAAAGGAGATTGGAGACCTGCATCCAAGTCCCAGCTCTACCACTGTGTCATGCAGCCAGGTGACCTCTCTGTGCCTGTTCTCCACCTGTAAGATAATGAGTGACAACGAAATGGGATCATATCTGCAAAGCACTGTGCACCAGGACGGACCCCTTGTCCCACTCGCTCATTGTGTAACTTGGAACAAGTCCCCTGTCCTCTCTGTGATTTGTCTGTAACAAACCAAAGGATGTCCTTAGCTTCCTGAAAGCGGGTAGTTAAATACAAAAGGAAAGAATTTTTTAACTATGTGAAAGCAGAGGACTGGTCTGAATGGTTTCTTAAGGTCTCTTCCTGTGTTGTGTTTCCATGATTCAAAACAAAACAAAACAACAAAAATTCCTCTCCTTGGAACTGGAGAACAGAGCCAAGAGCCAGGGAGTCAGCCTTCTGTACTCCACCCCTGTCAAAGAAAACTGAGGTTATTCTGCCCCCTGGTGTCCCCTATTATCACTGCAGTCATTTCCAGTGGCCCATATAAGTTTCAGATTTAGGATCACTAATTTTCATTCATTCGTTTATTAATTCTTTCATTCCTTTACCCATTCGGTCATGCCTCACGCATTTATTGAGTGCCCCACTCTGGGCAAGGTGCTGTGCTGTATATTGTAGTCACAAAGATGAGTAACACTGGGACCCTTCCCTGAAGGAGGCCACAGTCCAGTGAGGGAAGACAGGCACAAAGCAGATTATGTTGACACAGTTAAAGAAGTGCTCTGTAAAGCAAAGAGGGTGTGTTTGGTTTGGGGAGACGTGCCGGGAAGAGCTTGGCAGGAAGAGGTGGTGGTTGAGTTTGATGACTGAGTTTGAGTTCTTGAGGTGGCTGGACAGATGTGTGTGTGTAAAAGCATGGGGGTGCATTTAAGGGATTACAGTGTTTAGTATGCTCGGGGCAGAAAGTGAGTTTGGGGGAACAGTGGAGATGAAGTTGAGAGCTGGGAGGTGGTCAGGGCGTGGAGGGACTTGTGTGCTATGCAGAGGGGTTGGACCTGATCCCTGGGTGATCAGGAATCATTAATGGGCTCTGAGCAGGGCAGTGACATGGTTAGATTTGCATTTCTGAAAGCTCATCCTGGCTGCTTTGTAGAGATTGGATTGAAGAGATGCGGGCTGGGGAGGCTCTTGGGTTGCCAGATTTAGAAACAAAAGGAAAAATAAAAACAAAAACCAGGATGTCCCGTTAAATCTGAATTTCAGCTAAATAGAGAATAATTTCTCATTATAAGTACGTCCCAAATATTTTACAGGATATACGAAAAAAATTCTTTATTTTAAATTCAAATTTAATGGGGCATCACTTATTTTATCTGGCAACGCTATCTTGCAAGGAGAGACGACAGTGGCTTGGACTAAGGTGGAGGAAGTAGATTTGGATAGAAGTGGAAAAATTCAAGGGCTATTCAGGAGATGCAAATGAAAGAATGTGGAGATGACATGGATGCGGGTACATGAAAGAGTGAGGTATTGAACATAAAACTCAGTCTCTGGTTTGGGATGTTTGCTCTGTGTTGGGTCCTCCAACAGCACCCCTAACCTCAACCACCACACACCCTGAGGTCAAGGGTCCTTCCTAAAACATCCCAGAGAACACCTGAAGCCAGAAGCCAAAACATGCTCCAGAGACCCAGCCTTCCCTGCCTGCCTCCGCCTCCTGCTTGGTTCTGCAATGTGGTCCTCCCCCCTTGTTTGGTCCAGGTCATCTGCGAGGGGCTGATGCCTGGGATACAGCTAGGACCCCTTTACATCTCTGTTCCTTGCCTCACTGCACCACACCTCACAATGGCTAGCATGAGGTGTCCAGCCCAGGTCCCCACTGCTGACTGGGACAGATTCTTCCTACCAGGGAGGGAAATCCCAGCATCCCAGAACCCTACAATTTCCCTAGAGGCTTTTTCACCTCCAGAAGGCTGGGGCTGAAATGGTGGCCAGGCTTTGCTGAGCTTCTTGTGACCCAACAGTGCCTCTTGGTCGTCAGAAAGCACACTGTAGGCTGAGATGGGAGACTGGTTTGTAGGCCACTAGGAAAGCTGTCCATCCCTGATTCTCCTCTGGAAGGGTGCAGGGGTCTTGCCTCTGCTGTTGGCCACTCATCAGGAGTGCTGTTGGCACTCCTCAGCTCTTAGAGATCTGAGCAACACATTTGTTCGGTGGACCTGCTGGGAAAGAGGTGGCCTAAGATGACATCCAAAGAACCAAACAACATGGCCTAGAGGTTTCCATTCTTTGCGGGACTCAGGAAGATGCTCCAGGTTGAACAGGTTAGAGTCTCTGAAATCCCCAGCCTTCTGCATTTGATAGATGCCAATCTACAAATAAAGCTAGATGTGTTTGAGGATCCATCCACAAGTACTTGTGGACACGTCCACTCAGAAAACTGGGTAGGTGCAGCGGGGGAATCTCACAATTGGGTTCCCCACAGTGGGCATGTTGTCAGGCCAGATGGCAGGGCTGGTCACCACAGAGGGTGGCTTCCCAACTATCCAGCATGCCACCTCCCTCTCTGGGGTCATAGACAGACAGAAAGAACCTATACAATGTCCCACCCTCCATCCCCTCCACACCGAAGCCTGTGAGCGTGTGGCAAGACGCAAGGTTCAGTGTTCCCAGGAGGGGAGGCTGACACAGCCAGGCCTCAGGTGGCTTTGTGGGCTAGAACTCAAGGCTGGTCTGGAGTGACTGAACAAAACTTCTAAGGGAGCCCAGTTTGTGATACTTGGCTCCCTTCCTTGCCCTCAGACTCCAGTCACTTGTCATGGGGCTGGGGCCACCCCAGGCTGTGGTGCAGAGGCTGAGGTGATCACTGACTCGCTGCCGGTGTCTCCCCTCAGTCTCCAGTACCATCTGGCTGGACATGGTGAGCCAACTCCTAGGAACAGCATGCCCTCTGCTTTCTATCAAGTTTTGGTCATTAGTCTTTGCCACGTCTCCTGGAGGCCCAGTCACCTACTTTCCCAAGCCCAGGACTTTGGATAAATACACAACTTATCATGTGTCTCATCTGTAAAATGGGAATAATAATACCCTATAAGGTGATCATCCAGGCTAAATGAGTTAATTCATGTAAAGTGTTTAGCTTTTGTTGTTATTTTTACTATTACTAATACTTCTCAGTTTAAGATTGAGTCTCTGCAAGGTTCTAGACACCAACTTGGGTGTGAAGTCCCTAAAACTCTCTCCCTACCCCTTCCCCTCAGGGTCTCTATTATCTACTTGGAAAGTGAAACAGTAATCACTCCATCTTTTCCAGTTCTACCTGAGCTCCTGGACCAGCTCCCTGGGCTGAGTTGTCCAGAATGCGGACCTTTGGGGGTTCTGTGGATCAAGGGGGCACCATGGTCATGGTTACTGGGTTGTGCAATGCCCCGGCTATCTTCCAGTAACTAATGAACAGCAGCTCGCCTGACCTGCCCGTGACATCAAGATATACTCCTTATGCAAGCCACTGGCCTGATCCATCACAGACTGTCAGCTTTAGCCCCACTTCCTCGCCAGCTCAGAGAGATACACACTTGACAGACCCAAGGTGGAATTCCTGGGCTACCTTCTGTCCACCTGAGGGGTCTGCCTGCTGCAGACCAGCTCCATCAAATCCACATTCCCTGCAGTCACTGGGTCCCACAAAGTGTCAGCCATCTTCATGTCTCCAACTAGACCATCTTGCCAATGACTTCCTCAGTCAGACAAGGGAAGTTTCTTGGTCCCTGATGATATGAATTTATCTTGGTCTAGGTGTGAGGTATGGATCCTACTTTATGTTTATTTTCTTTCAGATGGCCACCCAGTTGTCCCAATACCATTTATTGAGTAGTAAGCACTAGAGTCAATTCAGGGTGGTGAGATGCTGGCACAGTAGGAAGCACAGAGGGACTGAGACTAAGGGCAGAGCAGATTGACGACTCCCATTTATCTCATGCTTACTCCAGATATATGCTGAGTGGTAGGGGCATGAAATTGCTGCACGAAATTATTATTTCTATCTCTTTTTTAGTTCTGAGCACTTACATGTGAATTCCTGTGAGTTAAATGCTATACGATATGTACTTACCATTAAAACCCACTTCCAGACTTGTAGGTGCTATGTTAAGGGGCACCAGCCTTCGGTGGTGGGGCTCGGACTACCACAGTCTAGATCAGGGGCTGGTAAACTTTCTGTAAAGGGCCAGTTAGTAAATATTTTAGACTTTGCAGGCCACATGGTCTTTGTAGCAACCACTCAACTCTGCTGTTGTAGCACAAAAGCAGCCATAGACAACATGTAAAGAAATGAACAAGGCTGTGTTCCAATAAAACTTTATTTACAAAAACAGATGGTGGGTTGGATTTGGCCCATGGGCCATAGTTTGCCAACCCCTGGGAGCAACTGAGACTATTCTACAGGACTTGTCCAAAGGTGAATTACACATCAGTCACACAGGAGAGCGTCATTTCAAATATAGGGTCATCTAGAGTCCTCCTGGACATCTTAAATGGGACTTTGTGGCCAAGCAGGTATGTGTGGCTTCTGGCTTAGGTCCCTCAACAGGATGTCCTGTGCCCATCCTCACAGAGCAGGCCATCCTGGCATTCTGGGTCTCTTGGGCTGTCTCTGGATTAAGTCTAAATGTCAACTATACCCATTGCACATAGGCATGTCTCCCCTGCCTGTGCCAAATCATTTCTGTTGGCTCACTGGCTGATTGATCCCAAGTACAGCACCAGCCAACACTGGGTCACCTCTCATCCCGCCTATCTAAAGAGAGAAGAGACATGAAGACTGCCATGGTGGGATGGTGCTCCCATTCACTGAGATCACAGGAGAAGGAGGTTATTGGACGTATGATGAGTTTCAGTTTGGGATATGTCGAGTTTAAGTTTGTGGGGCATCCAAGCGGGATCATCAGCAGGTAGTATCATACAAGCATTCAACTTCTCTGAAACACTGCCAGAGAAAGAGAGAATGACAATGGAGTATTCTAGCAATTCCATTTGTTCAGACAAGTGAAGCATGTGTTCTGGAATAAATTTGAGGTGGAAGTGGATCTGATGTACCTTCAGTGGGTCTCAGTTCTAACATGCCTTTCATGGTATGACCATCTCCCTGGGCTAAGTGTGGGTCTTGTATTTAAAGATGCTGCTGCTGCTGCTGCTGCGTGCGTGTGTGAGACAGAGAGAGAGAGAGAGAGACAGAGAGAGATTGAGACTTGCTGGCCTCCTGGGAGCATTATTTCACTCTTGGGGTATTTAAGGGACTTTTCTAGACATATTCAATTTTTGCCTTAAGTGATTGACTTTAGAGTATAAACCTGAATAGGATGTGATGCACTGAAAATGAGTCTGAAGGGAAAGGTAACGGGATGGACACAGCTTTAGCTGGAATTTGGAGATTCACTAGTACATAGGCAGTGTCTGCAGAACAAGGAGTGAGTGGGGTTATGGAGAGAGCATGTAGAGTAAGAAGAGAAGTGACCCAAGCCCAAACCCCAGCACATACCGTCATTTAGCGGTGGAGCCAGAGACTGAGAGGGAGTGGTCAGGGTGGTGGTAGGAGGAAAACCAAGAAAAGTGTGAAGTCCTGACAGCCCGGTGAAAGGAATGTTCCAGAAGGGGTGGAATGTTGCTGAGAGGCCAGATAAGGCAAGGACTGAGAGATGACCTTTGGCTTTGGCAGCATGGAGGTTGCTGGTGACCTTGTTGAGAGCTGAGTCCAAGGAATGAGCTAGAGAGAGTTGAGGGGTGAGTGGAGGTGAGAAAGTGGGGACAAGTGGAGACGACTCTTTTGTGAAGTGTGGCTGTGGAACGGGGTGACAGATTGGTAGGGCAGGAGGGTTCTATCCAGCCATGACTCCCTCATATCAGGTCAAACAGTTCTGGAGGCAAGTGAAGGAATTCCATCCCTTTTCTGCCATCATTTCATTGCCCCCCAAAGCCTTGTATTAGTTTTCTAGGGCTGCTATAACAAAGTACCACGAAGTAGGAGCTTAAACAACAGAAATGCATTGTCTCACAGTTTTGGAGGCTAGAAGTCAGAGATCAAGGTGTCAGCAGGGCTGGTTCCTTCTGAGGGCTGTGAGTGAGAATCTGTTCCAGGCCTCTCCCCAAGCTTTGGTGGCTTGCTGGCAATCTTCGGCATTCCTTGGCTTATATGCATCACCCTGATCTCCACCTGTCTTTACATGGTGTTCTTCCTGTGTGTGTGTCTGTGTCCAAATTTCCCCTTTTTTATAAGGACACTAGTCATATTGGATTAGAGCCTACCCTACTTAGTTATGACCTCATATTACTTGACTAATTACATCTGCAATGACCCTAAGTCCAAATAAAGTCACCTTCTCAGGTACTAGGGGGTGAGGAATTCAACATATGAGTTTTGGGGCGATACAATTCAACCCCTAACAGGCCTCATTCCCTTCTGGTTTCCTTTCCACTTTCTTCTCCAATCTTCTGGCCAGGGATCATTGTGTTCCTTGCAGTTCGCATCTATGCCTCTTCCTCCTCCAGTTGCCTCAGTCGCCTCCATCCTTCCTTCCCAGCTGACCCTTCTCCAGGGAAGGTCTAAGTCATTAGCTTTCAGCAACGAGATTACTCCCCAACCCTTGCTGACACTTTCTAAATAACCTGAAACATTGACAGTGAAGGAGGCAAGAGAGAAAATTATTTAATTCTGCCTGGTATTTGGCCAGAGATAGGGCTGAAACCTCCATGACCTTTAGACGGTTTCAATCTAGTCTTGAAAAAAATGCTTTCGTTTTTGTTGACTTTTTAGGCCATAAGTAAGAGACTGTAAGGAGAATAGGCAGTGGAATTCCTCAAAATGAAATAAGAAAAGTAAGTGCAGTTTTCAATGCCATCTACTGGCCACAGCTACAATCAGTAAACGATCCTTGTTCCTCAAAGCCAGGGCCACCATTAGAGGAGCAGTCCATTGTCACCAAATGGCCCTTGCAAGTGTGCTTGGTGTGTGGATGTGCCTTAGTGCTCCATGCTCCACGGGGCTCCCTCTGAGGTGCACAGTCATGATGAGACCTTTGTTGGTCTTTGTGTCAGCAGCTGCAGGAACCGTGTCTGAGGAGGGTGCTAGGGAGAGGGCAGGCCTGTGATGTGAGGTCTGGCTCCGTGCTGGCAAGGCCCTCTCCAGCCGCCTACATGCCTGAGCAGGACACTGTGTTCATTCAGTCCAACACAGACATGTCTTTCATGAAAGAATGTTTTCCTTAATCTTTTTCTGGTTATAAGTAATATATGTTCATTGTAAAACATTTAGAAAACCAGACAAATACAAAAGTAAAGAAAACAAAATCATTGAGGTTGTCACCAAATGGGGGTTTTACCATGATCTCCATCAGCACCTCCCAAAGTCACTGTGAATACACTTGCAATTTAAGGCAAAACTCTGCTTGCTACGTAAAGGCAGCTTGCAGCTTCAAGACAAATTCCCTAGCCCACCTTTTAGTGGCTTCTAAACTTTCCTACATGGACATTCTTCTGGCGCTATCACTGCTCACAATGTCACCATCTAGCGGTGACTGTTATTAACATTTGGACTTCCACTATTTTCGTGCCTATGTATTATCTTTTTTAAAATTTTTATTTATTATTAGCATATTCATTCTGACAAATCATGATATTTCTTTATGCTCTTTCCCCAACCTATCACTTCCCAAACCCCCTTCCGCCCTCCCCCCATCTCCAGTATCCTTATATCTGATTTTTTAAATTTAGAAACATTCGGTGCATACCTACTTGTATCCTGCCTTTTTCACTTAATGTTACACCCTAACATTTTTCCATGTCACTATTCCTCAAAAACACTATTTGTAAAGGTCCCATAATATTCTGTCCATATACATGTACAGTGTGTTTACCCCCCTGCCTTTGTGCTCCTCTAGGATCCATTCCTAGAAGTGGAATTACTAGTGTAAATATTTCCAGGCTCTTAATACATATTGCCATATTGCTTTTAGAAAGGTGACATTCATTTAGCCGTGTACAAGCAGCAGACGTGCTTGTTTCCCCCAACTTTGCCAACACTGGAGTAATTGATGACGAAGATTATTGGGTGCCAGCCATTAGGCTAGGTGCTGGGGATATGATAGAAAGGGAGAAAAAAGAACTGCCTCCACGGAGTTCCTGACGTGGTGGGAGAGAGCAACCTTGTCAAATAATGAGTGTAGAATTACTAACTGAAGGAGAGGAAAGGGTGCAAGGACAGCATGTCACAAGGACGTGATCTGGTCTGGGCTGGGTGGTGGCCAGGGAAGGCTCCTCAGATAAAGTGACACCTGCTGAGACTGAGACTTTGGGAAGAGTTGGCTCTGTGGTGAGAGGGAGCAGAGAGCAGTGAAGGATGGAGGCCCAGCTGGCGGAAGCCAAGAGAATGGGGGGTGGCAGGATGTGGGAGGACACTTGAGTCCATGACAATCAGATCAGCTGGGCCTTGTGGGTCCCAGTAAGAAATCTGGGAAGCCACTGGGATGGTTTTAAACAGAGGAGAGATATGATCAGATCTGTCTTTTAAGAATCACTTTAATACACTAAAAAAATTTTCATTTGTGGTAAAAAAGATAACATAAACTTTACCACTGTAGCCATTTTAAAGTGTATAGTTCAATAGTGTTAAATATATTCACACTGTTATGTAACATATCTCCAGAACTTTATCTGGCAAAACCGAAGCTCTGTACCCACTGAACAACTGCCTGTTTACCTTCCCCCCAGTACCTGATAACCCCCATTCCACTTGCTGTCTCTATGAATATGACTACTCTAGGTACCTCACATAAGTGCAATCATACATTATTTGTCTTTTTGTGACTGGCTTATTTCATTCAGCATAATATCCTCATGGTTTATCCAAGTAGTAGCACGTCACAATTTCCTTCCTTTTTAAGGCCAAATAATATTCTGTTGTATGTATATAGCACATTTTGTTTTTCCATTTGTCCGTTGATGGACATTTGGGTTGCTTCTGCCTCTTGGCTATTGTGAATAGTGCTGCTATGAACAAGGGTGTGCAAATATCTTTTCGAGATCCTGCTTTCAATTCTTTTGAATATATGCCCAAAAGTGGGTTTGCTGGATCATAGGTGGTTCAATTTTTAATTTTTTGAGGAATCTTGTAAATCACTTTTAAAAAGCAAATTCAACAAGGCTGATTGTGGTGCCTACAAAACAGTAGAAAATAACAGTACCATATGGCCACTAAAAACTATTATCTTCTTGGACTACATTAATATAATTCACTAAGCACACATACATACTCACACAAGTGAATTCCTTTAAAGTTATTAGAGCTCAGAATGAATAACTAAATGTATACACATTTCAGGAATACCTATTGCATAAAGACTTGTCTTTAAGTGATTTGAGGGACAATATTTATTCACCAAATATCATTGAGCACTTGCTCTCTGCAAGGCATTATGGGGAAACCTAAAATATGCTCAGCTTGGTTCCCATTTGGTGCTTCCAGTCCCAAAGGGTCAACAACACCCTTTGGTGTGTTGTGTGTTAAAATAGTGGCACAAAGGAAAGGTTCTAGAAGTTAAAGGTAAGCAGGAGTCATGGGGAAAGGCTTCCTGGAGGGGTGACAGTTTTTGTTTGATAAGCTTTGGGCAGGTGGAAAGGTAGGGGCTAGATTCTACGTGGCTGGCACAGACCGAGCCAAAGCACAGAGCGTGTGCATTTAGGGAAGGAGAGGGCATGAGAAAGTCAAGGGTGGGAGACTGAGCTGGAGAGGTGGGTGGAGGAGACTAAGGAGAGCTTCGAATGGCATGTGAAGAACTGGAACTTCTGTGGTAACTGAGGATGGGGGGCTGGAAGGGTTTTCAGTAGGGGAGCGACATCAAAGCAGTGCAGTGATGTGTAGAATAGACTGACAGGGAGAGAAACTGTCAGCTGAGAAGTTAGAGAGGAATTAAATACTCCATGCCTGAGGTAACAAGGCTTTGAATAGGTGGTGGGGTGTCAGAAATGGGCAGTGGAAAGGAGGGGCTGATGGAGTAGAATGTACATGACCTGATCTTGGCCCCTTTTCCATCACACCTTTCCTCCTCACCTCCCTATCTCCCTTCTTTCTTCCTTTCTCTTTTCCTTCCTCTCCCTTTTCCTTTCCTTCCTCCTTCAGGCCCCCATCCTACCCCTTTTCTGCTTTCATTCCTTCCTCCCGTTCATCTTTCCTATCTTTTCCTTCTTTTTGAACAATATATATTTATTTTTGGCTGCTGACAAGTACAGGGACCCGAACACGTGACCTTGCCTTGGTGTCATAAGGCTGCACTCTAACCAACCAAGCTAATCAGCCAGCCCCTGAACAATATTATGCACGCCTTGTCTTATAATGACCAATCATCCATTTGGGTTTCCTTCAGAACCTTGTATAGTGGTCTGCACTTAGCATACGCTTGATAAATATTTGTTGACTTGCAATTGGTAACTGATTAGAAGTAGGGCAGGGGCCAAAAATAACTGAAGGTTCAGGCCAGGGTAATGGAGAGAGGAGGATGCCAGCAGAAGCTGGTCAGGGTGGAAGACAGGGTGAGTTTGAGCTGCTGGCACATTTTTTAGCTGATGTGCAATCTTGGGAGGTAGCTAGAAGGAATAGGGATTTTAAGGAGCACCCACCTTTGCCCTGACTCCAGCTGCGGACATAGTGGCTGGTTTAAGAGCACAAATTTGGACTCTGGGGTCATATTTTGGTCAGCCACTAGCTGAGTACCAAGTTACACAGTCTCTCTGAGCCCTAGGTTTTCTCACCTATAAAAGTGGAATAAAGTAGTACTTTATAAGGTTGTTGTGAAGGCTAAAGGTGATATTAAATGCTATTAGTCATTTTCACTCTGATTAAGGTTAGGAGAAGGAGCATATGGCTCCTGTTTCCCTCTGGTCTGGCACATCCTCCCCTCACTGTTCTGCTTGGTTGTTCCCTGAACATGGCAAGCTGTTTTGCTGCTTTAGGGCCTTTGCATTTACTCTTTCCTCTGCTTGGAATGTTTCATGGCCAGATCTTGCATGTCTGGCTTTTTTTTTTTTTTTTTTTTTTTTATACTGTGTAATCACCATTCATATCAGGATATGTTATCTTTTGGCTTCCTGAGACTCAGATCTCAGCTCAAACATTACCTCTTCAAAGCAATCTTCCTTGACCAAATCCCTCTGCTGTACCCTGCTTTATTCTCTCAATAGCACTTTTCCCGATCTGCAGTTACCTCTGCATTGTTTATTTGCATATCTGTCTACCCCCATCCCTGCCCATCCTCTTAATGAAAGTGCCATAAGAGCAGCGACCTAATCACCATTCATATCAGGATATGTTATCTTTTGGCTTCCTGAGACTCAGATCTCAGCTCAAACATTACCTCTTCAAAGCAATCTTCCTTGACCAAATCCCTCTGCTGTACCCTGCTTTATTCTCTCAATAGCACTTTTCCCGATCTGCAGTTACCTCTGCATTGTTTATTTGCATATCTGTCTACCCCCATCCCTGCCCATCCTCTTAATGAAAGTGCCATAAGAGCAGCGACCTTGTCTTGTTTACTTCTATATCCCCAGCACCTTGAACAGTGCAGGAGGCACTCAATAAATACTTGTCAAATGAATGACTCATATTGAGATGCAAGAGGATCAGTGATGGTTGATGGGGAAAGGACCAGTGAGGGTGGAAGAAGAGCTCCAAGGCTCAGGTGGAAGAGCTGGCCTTGGCAAGTAGGAGGACTGCTTACTTCTGAGAGGCAAGAAGGGGGAGGGATGAGGAGACATTTTGATGTGCAGGGCAGGGCTCTGAGAGGGCTGCTTCTGCTGGACACTTGGACATTTTTACAAAGTAAAGGGTGCGGTCATCTGCTGAGAGCCGAGGGCAGCAGAAGAGAGGTCTGGGCCTGGAGGCCAATGGGGGATTTTGGAATAATTACACTAGCCACAATTTATTTAGCACATATGCACCACTAGACACTATTCCAAGCCTTTTAAATGCATTCACTGACTTCATTCTCACAACGATCCTATGAGGGAAAGGCACTACTATTACTTTTAAGATGTGGCTACACCTGAAATATACACAATTTATTTTTGTTATTACACCCCAATAAAGCTGGGGGAAAAAGATATAGAAACCATTGTACCAAGAGGTCAATTAACTTTTGCCCAAGGTCACACATCTAGGAAGTGGCAGAGCTCGGATTTGAAAGTAGGCAGCCTGGCTGTTGGACCCTGTGTGAAGAACCACTACAGTTTCCTACCTCCCCAATCCTGGTGGAGTAGGTGTATGAAGGGTCAGCAAGTGATGAAGAGGACGATTGTTAAACGGTACACGGCAGGCCCAGGAGCAGTCAGCCAGCGTGCTGTGCCAGGAAGCCCAGGAATGGAAACAGAGAAAGTGAATGGGACAGGGCAGGTGACTTAAGGTTAGGCAAAGGAAAGATGGGGGCTATGTCATTCTAAAGTGAATGTGTATGTGGTGGGGGGATTTTCTGGGTAGAGGTAAAACAGCATGTGCAAAGGCCTTGAGGTGGGAAAAGAGCTCAGCTCATTAGGAGGAGTAAAAGGACAGTGTCAGAGTATATTGGTGGGGATGGGGGAGGGTTACTGGTAGGCAGGGGTCAGATCCTTCAGGGTAGCATTCCTCAAAGTGTGGTCCAAGCACTCCTGCATCAAAATGCTCTTGGGTACTTATTTAGAATGTGGACTCCTGGAGTCCTGTGCCCCATCTCAAAAGCTTTTTTTTTTTTTTTGGTGGCTGGCCAATATGGGGATCCAAACCCATCACCTTGGTATTATGAGACTGTGATCTAACCAAGTGGGCTAATCAGCCAGCCAGAATTATGTGTCTTTGTGTATATATATATTTTTAAACCTGCTTTTCAACAATGTTGCCAGGTGATTCTTCTGCACACTAAGATTTGAGACCCACCAATGCAGGGCCTAGTAGGCTATGAGAAAGTGTAGGTTTTGTTGTAAATGCATGGGGAAGTCACTGAAGAGTTATCAACAGGAGAGTATGCAATTGATGTCCTTAAGTCATGCTACCTGCAGTGTGAAGCATGCATTGGAGGGCAGAAATTTAGAAACAAGACCAGGTAGGAGGCTATTACAACACCCCAAGAAGGAAGGATGGTGGCCTGGGCCAGTAAATTGGCAGTGAACATCATGAGTACATGAATGTGGGGCACGTTGTCAAGGTGAAGTCAGGAGGAAAGAGAAATCAAGACTAGATGCTTAGCTTGAGCAACTGCGTGGATGGTGTTGACATTCTCTGAGCTGAAGAAAGACTGATAGAGGATCTGGGTTGAATGTTAGTAAAAGAATTAGAAGTAAAAGAAGAGATGGGCCGGCCCGGTGGCGCACTGGATAGTGCGCCGCTTGGGAAGCGCGGCGGCGCTCCCGCCCGAGGGTTCGGATCCCACCGACCGGTTCCCGCTCACTGCCTGCGCCCAGGGGGGGGGCAACCCCGGGCCCGGCCCTCGC
>NW_007726890.1:342207-345377 GCF_000696425.1 Galeopterus variegatus
AAAAAAAAAAAAAAAAAAAAAAAAAAAAAAAAAAAAAAGAAGTAAAAGAAGAGAGATATGAGCTGGAGATATTCATTTGGAGTTAGGGGCATTATAGATAGTATTAAAAGCCATGGAAATTGATAAGATGCCATGAAAGGAATTAATGGACAAGAAGAGTAAAATTGAGAGAATGGAGGTCATGGTTAGGATGAAGAGGAGGCTTAATGGGCATGAAGGAGCAGAAATGGCTATGGGATCTGGTCCCACAGAGTGGAAGATGACAAGGGGAAGGCTATGTGCTGGGTAGATGGTTGAAAGAGTCGGGGGGAAGGTCTCAGGGCCCCTGAAGCAAATGTTTCAGGCTATTAATATAAATACTGAAGTCACCAAGGATGATGGCAGGGGGTGAGGCGGAGAGGGCAACTGGGAACTAGGAAATGACATAATTGTGTTATGGAAGTTAATAGTTGAATCAGTGATTCTGTGTGTGGTTCGTGGATCAGCAACCTCAGCATCACCTGGCAACTTGTTAGAAATGCAAATTCTCAAGCCCTATCCCAGACCTACTGACTCTGAAACTCAAGTTGAAGCCCAGCCCTCCGGGTGGTCCTTAACAATCCCTTTAAGTGACTCTGGGGCACAACACAGTTTGAGAACCACTGGCCTAGGAAATTTACAAATATTTTGATGCCGAAGATCTCTTGGAAGAAAATCACATTCAAGTAGTCTAAGGTGGGGCCTAGGCATTCATATTTTTTAAGTTCCCCAGGTGATTTTGTTGTGCAGCCAGGGTCTAACTCCAAAACTTAAGCTCTTTTCCACTATGCCATGCTGTGTCACTAACCTAAGTGACCTTGGATCAGTCATTGTCTCCTCTGCAACTTTCCCCATCTGAACAATGAGATTGGATTAGATCATCACTAAGGTTCTTTCCCTCACATTTCATGATTCCACCACTGTCGCACTGTGTGACTTTCGTCTACACCAAGAGTCAGTTTTTCAACTTGCCCTGTGATCAGAAAGGCCTTAATGGGTCTTCTAGAACAGAAGCCTAGTGTCCGGGAATGTTGTTTCCCCTCTAACCTTGAGAAAAGATGGCCACCATGCCTGCTATGCCACATTGCCTGTTGCTGTGTAAAAACTTCTGGTTGTCAGTCTCCACCGGCTGAGGGGAAATCACTCTGAAAAGGAAACACCTTCTTCTGCCAAAGCTTTGGGTGGGGCTAGAAAAACTGTTCATGACAACACTGAGTCAGCACATTCAGCAGGGTCAAGCTCACAGCTGGAGGGAACTGGAAGAGGGCCTTGGCTGAGGGGAAGCCTCTTCAGTCTCAAAGGGAATGGAATCAGAATTCACAAATTCATAATGGAGACTGGCAGGGAACAATGGCACCATGCTCAAATCAGGGGTTTCCTCTCAACGTGTTGGAGTGTTCAGATTAGAGGCCCCCCAAAATACTAAATCTATGGACTTCATCACCCCAAGAGATAATAAAAGTTCAAAACTGATTTTCAAAAGTTGCAAAATGGATTATTATGGATTATTTAGATATGCCCTCTGTGGGGCATGTCTAAACTCCTGAGGCTATGTCAGCAAGGACAACTGGGTTCTCTCCAAATGTGTACATTAGGGTTTGCAGATTTCTAGGGCTGGAGGGATCACAGATCTGACCTAGTGTGACATTTACACACATTAAGAACCTACATCCATTCCTCTAATGGAGTCATTTTGTTGCCTGAATCCTTAGGGTTAAATAAAGGTGCTTGGCTGGCCTCTGAAAGTACAGGATTTCTTTATTAGACTTTAAAAATGCATGGCTTCTTATCATCTCTAAGGGAAGATATACTGAGAAGTCTTTTAAATGATATTTTCCTGTAAGACTGGCAATGACAGTATAGGCATAGCTGATGGGGACAGCAGCAAAATCAAATGGCACACAGTGATGTAAGCATCCCCCCTCAGTTCTTCCTCTCCAAGATTACACTTTGATTTTTCACACAACATATATTTATTCAGAAAAAAATCTGCAATAAATTATAAAAAAGATGACATGAAATACAGAATCCCACTAGCAGCTTTGCTTAGTGACCAAGGTGTTTTGGGGAAATATAACAATTACAGAATAATAATCAGAAAACAGTAAATGGAAGACTAATGCAATGACACCACATGGATCTGAACCATTTCTTTCCTAAAACAACAGGGACAGAGGCCTTCCCTACCAGCTGGATCTCAAATGCTTAATTCAGAGGAGCTATGAAACAGTACCTTAGAGGACTTAGGAATTAGAGGTTGGGATGCTGAGATAGGCATGGTAGGAAAGCAGATTTCTTGTTTGGTCTGTCTTGTCTCCCCTACCTAGAGATTGTCTAAAACTCTCAACCCTAAACACATCCCAGGATGAGCTGGAAAAAAGGTTGAGGCAGTAAACCAATTTAGTGTTTTGATCTGATGAAGATAGGATGCTGTAGGTGCGCTGCACGGAGTCTCCACTAACCACTCCCTTGATCACCCAAAAATTCCAAGTTGGCAACGTACTAGAAAATGACCTTGCCTCAGCTTCTCTCATCTGCCTCTTTCTGTGATCACTTTCTGGCCTACTGGAGATGACAAACTGTTCTTTTTCAGTCTCCCATTAATTAAGTTCAGCACCCAGCCCCTGATCTATCAGATCTTCAGCTACTTGGCAACAATAACTTGACTCCTATTTCCCTAACTCCCAATCAGGAAAGGGTTTAACCAGTATATCACAGGATACGTACCTTTTCTTCCCCCACAAACTCGGCTTTTAAGAGATAGGGGAATTGAAGAAGCATTCAGTAGTGATAGTTCTCCTGCTCTCTCCTTGGATGTGCTAGAAGAGTCATGGAGTCAATGCCCAAGATCATACATGGAGCCTGTACATTCTACTCCTTGCATTAAATGTTAACAGGCAAGGATGGGTCAACTCAGGGTGGTTTTAATAAAAGAAAACCAGGAGGAAGCCAGATGCATAGGCAGTTCTGCTGTCAGTGGCTGGTGGCTTGTCAACCAACACAGATTAATTTTTAAAAAAAGGCTGTCCTTGGGGCCGGCCCGGTGGCGCACTGCGCTAGTGCGCCGCTTGGGAAGTGCGGCAGCGCTCCCGCCGAGGGTTCGGATCCCACATACAGACCGGTTCCCGCTCACTGGCTGAGCGAGGCGCGGG
>NW_007726890.1:345771-357908 GCF_000696425.1 Galeopterus variegatus
ACGGAAAAAAAAAAAAAAAAAAAAAAAAAAAAGGCTGTCCCACAGAGCTTGAATAAATGAAAAGCTCAAAGGGTTGTCTTGGGTGGGAAAGATAAGGGGTGTGGTTGGTCCCATAGCTAGTCTCTTTCACACAGCACTGGATATGGTGGCTGGAAGCCAAGGGGAATCTCTAAATCCTTTCCTTGCAGGAGCTGGTTGTAGAGCCTGTAGTCAGCCCTGCTGAGGGAGTGGGTGACATCTGCCCCTTGGTACTTCAGAGGGCCACTGAAGGGGTTTTAAGGCTTATCCTCAACCCCCTTGCTGTGCAAAGGAGCAATAGCTCTAGAGGTAAGCTTGAGGTACACAGGCTCCCCCCCCCCCTTTTTTTTTTTTTTTTTTTTACTGTGGAGCAAGTATTACCCTGGAGGTGAATTTCTAAGCAGGAGATGGGTTCCATAAATACCCAGGATTAGTCTTCACATAAAATCTAAATAATGACAGGAAAGGGAGAGTGGGAAGCAGGACCTGCCAAACATGAATACTCTCACTCTTCAAATAGTCAAAGTGTTTCTGTTCTGATTGTGATTCTCTCACATCAGTGGGATAACATGTCTAATAGTCCCTGAAGTTATGCTACTATATGTGATCTGAGATAAGAAAATATGGTTCCACACAGTGCGGATCCAAAAAAAGGCCAACATTACAGAAACATACAGACATTATTGTAGTAGAAATGCACAAATGTATGTAATAACCACATGTAGACGGTGAACCCACCATTGAGGACACCCAAGGAGTCACTAGTCTCACCCAGACTTCCTTCAAAGTGATAGAATGAGTAGAGTGGAGAGCAAAGGAGTGATATGGGATGGGGTGGGTCAAAAGTGCTTTATATGAAGGACTACAGACAAGTCTGAGCTACAGCAAGTAGTGTTTGTAGGTCTAGAATGGGAACATCTCAGAATCCAGGCCTAGGGTACTAAAACAACAGGGACAGAGGCCTTCCCTACCAGCTGGATCTCAAATCCTTAATCATGACAACTGGGTAGGAGGGCAACAAACACATCCCTAGGTAAATGAGTGTAAATACAGATCTCTTTGTTTTATAAAGAGGAAACACAAAAACACCAAAATATGTTAACTTTGGCTTGGCTAAGTTAAGTCTAAAAGTATTTTTCTGTGTAGGATATGGTAAAAGAAGGATTAGGAAACTCTCTTCCTTTTGTACTATGAACAGAACTTGAAATTCTGCAATAGACCCTTACTGTGGCATAACTTTTTAAATCATTCTGGAATACTTGGAGCCCAAGATCTTTTGCCTCTAGAATCTCGGAGAGTAGTAAGAAGAAAAGACTTAGTCTTCATCGCTCCCAAGCAGAAAGCCCAGAAGGAACTGGATAGCACGCTGGCGGTCACTTGGAGTCTGTCTTGTCATAAGGTTGGGTGGAGGCCTTAGGAGAAGACTAGTGAAGAGAGTAGCTAGAGGGTGAGAGAAAGAAAAGGTGAAACCTCTGTCAGACATAACCTAAGCAAAATTTCAGGGTTGGGGGTCTGGGGCCAAGGACAAGAGGAGGGAAAAGACTGCCATGTGTCTGGACATCCAGTAAGGTATATACACTGTATACAATGCACACAAATTGTCCTCAACAAACACCCCGTGCAGCCATTCTTATGAAGTACTCTTACCAATCATGTTGTCACTGACGTTGTTGTATTCAGAGTATTTTAAGAGTTCTCGAAGGAATGCCATCAAGTAACGGAAGACATTTCTATGGCACCTTGGAAGCTGGGAAATCACCTGTTTAAAAAAAAAAAAGGAGGTGGGCAGTGAGGAAAACAGGTGGAAGAAGAGAATAAGAAGAACTTATAGCTGCCATAAAAGTAGTTTACAATCCAATCTTTACTGGACCCCATTCATCTGTCACTACCCTCAGTTATTTAATCATGACCAACACGACACCTGCTAAATTATAACTCTGAAGTAAAAATGTTCATACTCTTTGGTCTCTATCCACTCAACGACCAGGCCATGTAGCCATCACACATTCACATGCACACCCTGCCTCATAAGCAGGTCAGTGTTAATCTGCTTTTTTTCCCATTTCCGTGGACAGATAGCCACGGCATCTGCCAAGTTGAATGGTTTTCTCTACGATGTCACTTGGCATGGATGGGGACCTCCTACCAATACTCACTAGTCCTATTTACAGGTAGTCTCAGCTATTGTGTGTCAAAATCATTTCAGGATTAAAAATATACACCAAGAAAAAAAAAGAATGGCTCCCAAGTGTCACCCACCCTTCCTGGTAATGTCAACCAAAATTCCATGTACAATCAGCTTCACCAATCTTACCCCAGAGTAGAGGTATCCACCCCACTATGTACTGGGTAAACAGAAATAGGCCAACTGGGAAAAGGTGGCAAATACAAGTATAATAGGAAATAACCTAAAATTTAAGGGTCTCAACTCTCAGTGCTGGTGGTTCTGCCATGAATAACAGATCCAGACCCATCCTACTACATATCTGGCTACCTATCTGGCTTTGTAAAAGTGATGAATTCTTTATGGGGGAACCTGCCCCAAATACATCTTCAGATTGGTAAAATTCACCTGTCGGCAGGTCCGGGGATCATGAGCAGAGTCAAGACATCGCTGATACAGCTCGTAACAGATGACCGGCTCTGGCAGCGCTTCCAGGAAAATGAGTAGTGCTTCAGCCACAGAATGATTACTGCCAGCTGAATCAAATTAAGTCAATGGAAAGGGGCTTCAGAAAAAAGGCTGCACAGAGATCCAGTTGGCTCTTTTCTTTAAGCTCCCACAGGGCCTATTTCCCACCTCTTAATTAGGGCACACTGATACTAACTGGGGTTTGATATGTTATTGGTCCAAGTACCCTGCAGCTGAATTGATCACTCTTGGGAGGTTTGGCCCAACTTCAGTCAGGGAAATATGGCTTGCAGAATGATAATTCACACTGCACCAGTCCCATAAACCAGTCCCCAATGTTTCCCATCCTTCTCCCTGCCCTAGTGACAGTGGTGGCAGGAGTAATTGGTCACCTGAAGGAAAACAGCACCAGTGTTGTGGCCCTATATTCCATGTCTATTAGAAGTCATTGTTACCTACCCCTTGATTCCTTTTAGTAAGGGCCTGATACAGAGAAAGCTCAAAAGTTCCTGAAAGGAACAGAGTAATAATTGGATAGTCAGTGATTATCTTATAATAAAAGACAATTATGAAGAAAATAAATATGGAAACAGAAAAATCAATGTAAGAAGAAGAGTTTGGCCTAGTACTCATCCAGCTTGGTTGAAAAGGATACGGATTGTTTCAGGAATGCTGGTATCCAGACAATCAATGATCTGCTGTAACTCTTCCTGCATTCCAGGGGTTTGGAACAGGTCCTCCTACCAAAGAAGCCAGAATGAAGGAAACAAGGAAATATAATCACCCCTAATGTTCTGAAGCTCACCCAGAGATCAGGAGAGCACAGAAAGCAAAAGGGAAGGTGGTATGCATATTAATAATTAGGAGTGGAAGTGTGAAAATAGCACCTTTTTCCTATATGGACTCTATTATCCATGTGAAATTTTATTCCAAACAAGAAAATGATCTTCAAAGGTTTTAGCCTATACCTGATAAGGCAAGGGAATAGAAGGCTAGATTAGGAAATCAGGTGTTCCACTTCTAGCCTCTTGACGAGAAGTAGAAGGCAGAGTCCGAACAGTATAACCACATTCAAATACTGATACTACTGAATTCTGGAGAAGAAGGAAATGGCATGCTTATACTAAACCTTGCTTTCAAGTTATACTACTGTTCAGTAGGTAAGGGAACATTATTCTTTGGTCCCAAGAAAGTTCTATTTTGGGGGGAATGAGTTGGGGGTGAGTAGTATTTTAGATAGGATTTAAAAGATAAATTAAGACCAAATTAAAGAAATGGGCTTGAAGTTTGCTTTGGACTTTAAAATCTGTAATGCCTACATGACAGGTAAAGAAGGCATTATAGACTCAGGTACGTGGTTGTCCGGAGGAAGAGCATGTAGCCAGGAGAGAGGCATTCTCAGTACCAGCCCTGGCTCTGCCACTACACTTAGGCTGTGGTCTTAGGTAGATCGACTCAGCTTGCCTGCTTCAGCTGTCACATCTGTGAACAAGGACATTTCCATCTGCCCAGGCAATCCGACAGTGCTGCTGTGTGGTGGTAGCTTGGGAAACTTAAAAGCACTATGCTGACATGAGGTATTATAATTTCCCATAGAACTTGTACACCTTCCAAAGTTGCAGGGAAGGTCTACTCTCACTTACCTGGTGACAGGCATATTTGAATAAGTGATCTACTAGAAGCCAGATCTCCTTGGGAACCTGAAGGGGTCTCTCACTGGCACCTTCATCCAAGGGGACCATCTGCAGAAGGGACTTCTCCTAATAGACAAAAAAGGAGAGTCAAAGGGGTCTCAGAATACAGATGTCTGTATTTAACCTAATCTCCTTCCAATTCTGATCAGGCGGGCACAACGTGATCTTCATCTCTTAAGATTTTTCATTTTTTCTCACTGGACACCACTGGTCAGAAGGCAACCGAAATTGATTCCCATAGTTAAAGAATCTCCTTTCCTAAATGCTTCACTTAATGGTTAAGCATTTCATTTGGGTTTATGATGTTTATCATGTGGATGCATTCTGTGTTGCAAATCCTTTCAGTGGTGATGCTGAGAACCAGTGCTACAGCAATACAGTCACAATAGAGTCCACACACTGGTGACTTGTGGACCATTAAATTATAATTGTCAATATGGTACTTTGAGAGATAAGTGTCTGCATTTAGGTTTTTGTTTACTTTTAACTTACTCTTTCTTCAAGTCTTAACACAAATACTATTGTTTTCACTGAGGATTTAAATGAGGTTCTTTGGTTCTCAAGAACTAAAGACAACTCTCTGCATTAGACCCACATACACGAATACTTCTGCTTGATAGAAGTTCTCATCTTAAGGCACTAAAACTCACAAGCCTTAAGATCCAAAAACAGTAAACTGATCACAGCAAACGAGCCAGAGACACCACAAAATGTCTAGGGTCTGAGTCCAAAAGTTATTGTTTGAAAAACCCATAAGTAACACAACTTAGATGAGTAACTAAGTTTGAATTTGAAAATTGCTAGGAAATAAATGCAGTTATCTTATGTTTATGTAGTCAAATAGAAAATATATGAAAAAGATGTCCAAAATAGGTTAACAGGCATCTGAAGGCAGCCTTCAGAAAAGTCCTGGTGGAAAAAATCATGACCAGTTTTTTGCATCCTCCTCCCTCCTCCACCTCCAACTTAAGGTCATATATTATGTAGGTTCGATTTCAGGAAATTCTTGCCCAACACTGTGCAACCTGTAAATCCCATCCACAACCCCTGGTCACATAGCTTTTAGGGAAAGACAATAAGTATTTCACTGCTTTCACAGAGACCACATACACTACAGCAGAGCTGAGGTCTCTTCTTAACATTGTGTTCTTTAATAAGCTCTGATGACCTTTTAAAACTGCTGTGCCTTTCTAAGGGAATGAGAAGGGAGCATGACAGTTGGTTACCACTTAAAATCTTTTTTTTTTTTAACATTCATTTTGCTTCCTTTCTTTCTTTCTTTCCCTGGGATCCTATCACTTAATATTCACGTTTCCTACACTTGCCAGAACTTCTATCAGTGGCTCATCCACTGACTTCTTTCAGGTTGCAAGTATTAAATCCAGGCATCCACATGATATATGAGCCAAAACACTGTCCATAATGCACTCTGCTAACTTTCTGGACCAAAAGCAACACATGCACAGATTCTCTGGCAGATGCCTCCTAACTTACCATATATAAATTATTCAGCACTGATTCATGTACTTAAAAAAAATGTGACATCCAACTGGAGCTTTTCCTATACTAAGGCATTAAAGGCAACACAAGGCACTGTCCAAGATGAAAAGACAGAACATAAATTGGTCTTAACAGGGAAGGGTTGGGAAACAGAGCTGTCTCAAACCTTAGTGGTTTAAAAAGGTTAATAAAATGCCAGTAGGTTATATACACCATCCACTATCCATTTTCAAATAAATGTGTGATAATACAAAAGTCATACTTGTCTCTGAAGTGTAGAGAAAGATTGTGCACAAGAAACAGTATTTTTTAAAATTCCACAAATTCTGAACTCTGACTTTCAAAGGGAAACCAAGGCACTTTGTAGTCTTTCAACGAGACACATTCAGTGCCTGATAAACCCACATTCTGTAACCTTAGTGCTAATTATTAAAGCACAAAAACGGTATACGATCCCCATCATCAAAATGCATTAAATTCCACCAAATGAGGAGATCCTGTTAGATATTGCATCAAAGTACTTTAAGAACGCTTGTCAATCCCATGCTGCTCTACTTAAGAGCTCTGTGTGGAGGCTGGCACTCTTCAGGTTGAAGATGGAGAGACAGTGAGGGCCTGCAGAGGGAGCGTTCCGCTGGGCCTTCAGGAGACACCCCACACCCCTGCCATCAGGAGCAGTATGACTTCAGCAAGTTTTTCAACCTTTCTGGGCCTTGGTTGTCTTGTCTACTAGAATGGAGAAAATACCTTACTCTGTCTTAAGGCCGAGGGCTGGACCAGATGATCACTTAGGATCTCGTTCAACTCCACGATTCTATTCTGTGCTCTTTTTCTTGTTGGAATCTGTGTATTCTTTCAGTAATTAATCATTATTACTGATAACCCCAAATCACTCGATGCAACAGAAATCCACTTCTTCTGGTTTTACTATCACTGGAAATGAAGGACAGCTAACTCGTACTCTCCTCCAACTCATCAGCTTTCAGATATATCAAGACAGCTCTGCAGTTACTTCTCATTTCAAAAATATAAATCTGGAACCTTGAGTCCTATTGTTTTTATGTACTGAGTCTCAATAACTTGACTGGTGCAGTCAACATCTTTCCTGTACTTCGAATACACTTAAAGACAGCTGGCGGGACTTTAGGGGATTCTCACCGAGTCAGAGATCTCTGATATGGGAACGCCTAGGGACAAATTCCAGGGACCACAGTTAACTGTTAATCAAGCACAGGGAAACTCTCATAAGCACCAATGGATCGCATTACCTTTTCTAGGAAGCTGTCTTCTTCCTGAGAGCAGAGCAGGAAAAGAAAATCATTGACAGATAGAAAATGATTAGAATTAATTCACAGAATTAGAAGCAGATCAGTATTAGAACTCACTAGCTTATTAGATACATATGCATTAAACAGCTTTGAATTATTTGAATACATTACAATCAATGAAAATGGAACACATTCTCCATATGCAAAGTTCTCTATTATGCCTATTTAATTTTGTGCAGTTTAACTGAGAATATCTCTCCAAAAACATGCATGTGCATTCCTAGACTTTTGTCCCCTTTGGCAGCTGGCAGCCAACCCAGCCAAATGCCCACTGATGTCTCTTCCTGTTTGTCTGCTGCTTGGAGGCAGGTCTGCTGCTGCTCTGTGTGGCTTCTCACCTAACCTAATGCCACCTCAATGGAAGAATTTGGTTGTGGGCCCAACAGTGGCCATTCTGAAGGAGATGGTAAGTGACTCTCCTTTCCACTGCTATTCCTCTCATCCCAGCTAGCCTCCTAAGCAATATCCCAGGAGTCCTTTCCATCCCCACATACCCACATCCCTCCTCAAAGGCTCCTAGAGTCCCAAGATTTGCAGGTCCCTCTGAAAAGTAAATGAATTTCATTTCAGAACTTTGTGGATCAGAAGATCCATCATTATTCCCTATTTTTGTTTTCCTATTGGGTATTAGGGAAAAAAGGGAAGCAGAGGAGAGGAAAGAAGAAGCCTTTTTAATCTCCTCTTTTATGTTATTATTATAATCCAATAATAATAACAGCAACAATTTCTACCACTGCCACTTATGGAGCATCTGCCATGTACCAGGAACTGTGAAAAGTGTTTATATACAATGTCGTTTAATCTGCACATGTGTGCAAAGTAGATATTATTCCCACTCTACAGATGAAGAAACTGAGGCTCCGAGACAATAAATTATTTGCTCAACATCACACTTACTATTAGGTAGTAAGTGGCAGAATAAGGATTGGAACCCAGGTCTGACCAACTCCACAATCATTATCACTATGCTCCCTTGGACAACTCAAAAGGACAATGTGATTGCTTCCTGGATGTAGACAGGGAAAATCTGTGAGAATGTGTTCTACATAACAGGCTAAAGACAGTGAGAAACCCCAGTTACAAGGCAGAATGGTTAATGGAAAGAGTATAGGCACTGGTATTAGACAGTCCTGGGTACGAATCTTCATTCTGCCTCATTAACTTTGTATAGACCTCAGGCAAGTTACCAAACTTCATAGAGCCTCAGTTTCTTCATCTTTAAAACAGGAATACTAATATTTACCTCATAGGGACAGGGAAGCAGCCTACCACCAAGGGTGGGGTGGCAGTGGTGGAGCAGTATGCCAGCAGAAGGCCTGTGTCTCTCAAAGCTCCTCATGCTTCCCCAGTGACTCCCAGTTGGAATCCTCCCAGCCCCGCTATGAGCCACTAAGAACTCAAGTATAAATCACATGGCTCGAGTCTGACAGGGAAAAGGAGAAATCCCAATCTTACTGTCCAAGATGCGTGAGGGTGGGCGTGTGGGAGTATGTCTTCCCTGACATTCCAAGTGGTAATACTGAATGCATTTCCCCCCAAACTATTGTTATACATGGCGATCAGGTTTTTTAGTATTGTTAGATATGAGGGTGTCTGTCATGGAAAGATGCATATTATCTTTTAATTCTATTTTTCCATGAACCTTTTGAAGTACCCTCATACATTAAAACTAAACATGGTTTTGTGGGTTTACCAAGACTCTTAAATACTACATGAAATAAAGTAGTCAGAGTAGTGCTTTATAAGTTACATGATATTTATAGTATTGTAATTACAATACTTTTTAATGTGAAAGTTAATTTTCTGTGCCAAAATCTAATTTAATACAATTCTGGAGCACAACCTTTTATAAAATTTAGGACTACTTGTTAAGAAATAGAGAATCCACCTGTCTGAAAGACTTTATGTTTTTTCTCCCATGAATACATGATACAGAATACGATGTGTAAAACTAGGCAGAGAATTTGTATTCTAACCTGTCAAACCAGGCCCTCAAAGTTTTCTATGAGCAGTAACCACCTGCCAGTACAAGGCACTGTGCTAAATGCCTCTGGGGGGAGGACAAAGAGAAATGAGGATACACAAAGCAGAAAGCCACAGTTAGTTCCTGACCCTGGTTTGCAACTGATTTGGGGTGAGGAGTCCCAAAATTTACAGCTTGATATTGTTATAATTCACAAATACAAGTTCTGAATAAATGGTTATTAGCTCTTAAAAGAATCACAGGATTTTTAAAGGGTAGAGATGGGGAGGGGATATTACAAGTAGAAGAAGCAGAAATTAACAAAGGCATAGAGAAGGTAAATCACAAGGTGAGATTAGAAAGAAGTTACTCACCTAGTTTGTGAGGAGCATGGGGTATGTCCAGAAAAATAATGGGAAATCTGAAAAGGTATGTTTAAAGTCAGACTTTGGGGGGGGGGCCTTGGTTAAGGGATTTGGATTGTATTTTGCAGGCATGGGGGAACCACTGACTACCTTTAAGCAAGGAAGGGATAGGCCCCAAAGCAGCAGTACAAAGATCAATCTGACAGCCCTGAATAGGAAAAACTGAAGAGGCAGGAGGAGAGGGGGAGGGAGAGAGGAAAAGAGGGAAAGAGGGAAAAGGGGAAAGGGGGAAAGGGGGAAAGGGAGAAAGGGAGAGAGGGAGAGGGGAGGGAGGGAGAGACAGACAAAGGGAATCATTAAAAGGCTATCGAGGTAGGTCAAGCAGGAGAGAGTAAACACCGATTTTGTTTTTTTCATTTGATTTTAAAAAGTAGAGTTGTCCACTCTCTGCAAAGGCTATATGTTTGATCACATTAAAAAGGGGAACCCAGTTAAGGATTTCTCCAGTGGTGCAAATTTGGCACATAGCAATTCCAATGAAATGATTCTTTACCCCAATATTTACCCTTAGAAGAATGTTCCCAGTAGTAAATGCAGCTAAAATAATATAAAAGAGTCATTTAGAGACAGAAGATTCAATTTTTTTTTTTTTGGTAGCTGGCCAGTACAGGGATCTGAATGCATGACCTTGGTGTTACCAGCACCATGCTTTCCTAAGTGAGCTAACTGGCCAGCTCAGAAGATTCAAATTTTAAAAACAAAAAGCAAGGGGCCGGCCCGGTGGCGCACTGGAGAGTGCGCCGCTTGGGAGTGCGGCGGCGCTCCCACCGAGGGTTCAGATCCCATGTGGAGACTGGTTCCCGCTCACTGGCTGAGCGCGGTGCGGGCGCGGCACCGAGGGTTGCGATCCCGTTACCAGTCAGTAAAAAAGACAAAAAGGTAAAAAAAAAAAAAGCAAAAAACTGGAAATTCTAAAAAGGATTAGTTCATATGAAATACAGAAAGAAGAAATACAAACCATACACCTAACAAAATAAGAAATGGGTGGTTAGATCAGTAGGACAAAGTAAACACCTAGTGAAGAGATCACTGGGGAAAAGTTAATCACCAAGTTGTTATTCCTGTTATTCCAAATTTTTGATATCATTCTCCCAATAGACATGTCCCCAAGCAAATATAGTCTCTCCATCCATCCCTCAACTTTTCTCATCTCTGTATGTACAACCAAAACCCTTAACCAGATTTGGTGAGTTCAAGCCTCGTCTCCTTTCCATTAGTCCATTATACAAGCAACACCAGAATGTTCTTCCAGATATGTCAATTTACAACTTCACACAAATCATCAAAGCCTTCTGATGGTTCTAGATGCCCCCTGGCTCATGCATAAACTTATCTGTTGACTTCAAGACTGTCTATCACCTGCCCTTATCCTACCTAACCAGCTTCACCCATTCTTATCCTTAATCTTCATTTTTTCCAGGGAAATCTTACGATTTTTCATACATGGTCCTTTCACTTTCACCTTCTACCTTTTATTCAAGATGTTTAATACATGTTTCTTAAGTACTTGGACTTGACTGAAAATACTTCTATGACTAACCCCAAATCACCTTCCTAGTTTACTTTATTCTTATGTGCTGAACTTATTTCTAAGTCATGTTGGTGTTACATACATCAAATATTCATTAAAACCAAAATAGGCTGATTCTGAAATTGATTTTTACAGAGATTAACTGGTCAATCAATATGCTTTTATAGCGTATAAGGGCTTCAGTAAACAGTACAGGAAAGAAATCTGTTGTTAATACAAATTACCAGCATTTTAAACAACTCAATTTAAATGACTTTCCAAAACACTGACTTACGTACCAAACACACTGAACATTAGCCAGTAAAGGTGGTTAATGTTCGGATTATCTCTAACCAAACTCTTTATTAACCACGATTTAGGATTTAGCCTTATTGTACATGCAAGTATAATAGGAACCCACATAGAGTCCATAATACTTTGTACCCAGTGTGTAATGAATAAATATTGATGATCATTTGCTACTCAATATGCTAGTTAATAAAACAAAAAACCTATCTTAATTCTGAAAGAAATAAAGATGATTACAACAGTAGATTCTCATCTGTTTCCCACTCATGCTAATCCCAACTATTCTAGGAGTGGCAAAGTCACTGTTACTGAGAAGGGCAGGAAGAATGAAAAGTACTTATGCCAGTTATTTCATTCTGCATTTACTGGGAAGACGGTTTGGCACAAGAATCTTTCTGAAAAGGCACATGCATTGAACTCATTTCTGGCTTCACCAACATTTTAGAGTAAATAATACGATATGATAGAGGACAGGCACCATTATTAATAGTATTGTCTCATGGGATTTGAAATATCATCTTGGGTCTTGGAAAAAACACAAACACTAGACCTAAGGAAGCACTTCAGAAGGTCAAAATCAAGTCAAAACAGAGTGAGAAGGTATTAAGAATGGGGTACTGATTATTTTAGATTTCTTTTTTACTGCCCCACACTAATATGGATAATTTCCTCATCAATAAGATATAAGAATAACAGAGAAATGCAACACAACGTGAATCAGAACCCTGAATCCTACAAAATAAAAACTTTAAAAGAAT
>NW_007726890.1:358327-387789 GCF_000696425.1 Galeopterus variegatus
TCGCTCAGCCAGTGAGCGGGAGCCGGTCTGTACGTGGGATCCGAACCCTCGGATGGGAGCGCTAGCCGCGCTTCCCAAGCGGCGCACTATCCAGTGCGCCACCGGGCGGCCCCGGGGTTCTATTTTTTTTAACCTTGAATCGCTTGTGCACAAAAAAGAAAAAGAGCTTCCTACAGAGCCATTAATTTCTCTGATACTTTTGGCTACTTTCTATTCATGGGCAAACATGATGGAATTACCTGACAAAATATTTTACTTACAATAAAAACTTTTTATGCTGGTTGAGCCTCCTTCTGGCCTTTTCCAGAATTAACATGGGAAAATTATGGCAAAGGTTATATAATGCCTCCACCAGTTTACAGGAAATAAGGGGGGAGGAAAGAGTATAAAGGGATCAGTTAAAAAAAAAATACCAAGAAGAAACAATCAAATTTAGATAATCGTGGACCCTTGATTGAATAACTGTACTAGACTCTTAAAAAAAAGTCAATGGCATTAAAAAAAAAAAAGGGAAGAACTGTTTTATTTATTCTAAAAGAACCTACAGAGACCTCACCAAATGTACTGCATAAACCTAGATTGGATTCGGGTTCAAAACAAGCTACAAAAGAGATTTTGGGGATAACTGGAGAAATCTGAATATGGACTGATGTTAAGTGATACTAAGGATTACTGTTAGTTTTCTTAGGCATAATAATGGTACTGTGCTTATATAAAAGTATGTCCTTTTTCTTAAGAGATGCAGGCTGAAGTTTTTAGTGGTGAAATGCCATGATATTACCACTTAATTTTAAACAGTACAGCAAAAAAATGTGTGTGTATATGTGTACATAAGGCATGTGGGGGTTCGTTGTACTGTTCTTTCAGTTTTTCTGCACATTTGACATTTTTTGTAATAAAAAGCTGGGACAAAGAAAGCTGGCAAGTGGTATTTGGGATGAAGGGAAGGGGGTAGAAATAAAAGACAACAACCTCATCATTCAGAATGTATTCTAAAAGACGAAATACTTAATTTGAAAGACAAGAACGTGGTGGTAGAAGAAAAAACAATTATCATGAGAAATAGCAGAATGACAGGATATGAATTTCTGAAGAAAATGATTCTCTCTCAAACAGAGGTAATATACTCACTCATGAGGGCTCTAGGGAAAGAAGTGTAATTCCAAGAAAGAATGCTAGGACTGGACTCAAGTGTTTTAAACTGCTATTTGAGTCACAGCTAAAACAATTCCATGGCAACAGAACAAATCACACTCAGACAAGCCAGCAGCCTGCCCACTAGTCCAGCCTTCCCCACTAGATGATACAATCACTTGCTCTAGTTTGGCCAAAAGGATCGATGTGAATGCTAATGGTAAAGGTAATGTATGGCTGTCACTTCACCTAATTTTCTTTGGCAAAGACAGAAAATATACTTTTGTAGCCCAAAGAGGTCTGTACACAAATCCAACAGTATCTTCATTTGGAACTTTCTTAATAGGATGAAGTTGTTACTAAATCACTTTGTTACTGAAGATGATAAGCATTTCCCTCATAAGGACATTGATATTATAGCTTGGTTTGGGGAAGGGGTGGGAAAATCATTCTCCTTCCCTTTCTTGAGTTACATTAAATAAGTATGAAACCTCAATGTACATTATAATCATCTGGGATGCTGATAAAATGCAGATCCCTAGGTCCCACACCCTGAGATTCTGATCCTGTTGCTAGAGGTGAGGGGGGAGGAACCTGTACTTGTAGTAAGCATCTCTGGGGATTCTGATGCAGGTACTCCAAGGTTCCACTTAGGTCTGTGCTTCCTTAAGCAGCAAAGTTTTTCTTGGATTAGATATAATCTAGTACAGTGAGGAATACAAGACTGGGAGTCAGAAAATCTGGGTGACAGATTTGTCACTAACTTGTTTGACTTTGGGCAAGTTAATGTCTCTGTGCCTCAGTTTTCTCATATGCTTAATGAGGATAATACTGCCTCTCCCCCACTTACCATACCTCACATGCACACTAATTTATACAAAAGTGACTGAGGTTAACAAATAAGCATTATGTCTTCTAGAAGGGTGCCTCTAGTCTTATCTGGTGAGCTTAGTATTATCTATTATATTCCTGACAAGAGTCAACTACAGATTAGCCTCTCCTCTTTCCCCTTAGGCTTAATCTAATCAAAGTAGTGCTAGATAAAGTGACATTACTCATTATCACTTGACAGCCCCCCCTGCCCCCCCAAAAGAGAGAAAGTGCAGAGATAATGAGGATATCACCTAAGTACTGTGAAAACTATATGTAAAGAAGGTTTACATCTTAGTATGTTTCTTACCAAGTCTATGAGTTTGGTAACAGGAACTTCTCGGATTGGTCTTTTCATTCGGCACAAAGCCTCTAAGGATGTACCAAAACAACTGGGGAGGTAATTTCCACTGATGGTCAAGAAGTAATCTTTGCCTCGAGCCAGATGAAGAACAAGGATATCTTCAATTTTATCTTCCCCTGAGTTCAGGATGGTCACAGAGTCTTTGCTGACATACACATCAAGAGAAATGTCCACTGTCTCATCTGAAATGAAAAAGATGATACACAGTAATAAAGACACTTCCAATGCAAAAGCAATGAGGGTATGAGAACCAACAGAACAAGCGTCCTCTAAAAAACCATCAAGCAATGAAGGAGGAGAGATTGGATACATAAAAGAAGTATCACCAAAATAATGACAGTGAAAGTAAGAGACATGTGGTTAGGAAACAAGAAGTTAAATCAAGGGGATGGGAATCATGAGGACATGGTACATCACAAGCAGAGACGATGGTAAAGGGAAAACTCACTTGGCTCCAAGTAGCCCTCAAAAGGTTCAGCCCGAAGCCATGGCTTGCAGTACTGGCTGTCATTAAGTTTAGGGATGAAAGAAAAATGGCAGGGAACCTGTCCATCGTTGCTGATCTGGAACTTCTCCTTTTGTAGTTGCCGAAACTTCACATTCTCAAACACAAACTGGGAATGACAGACAGACACAAACATGCATCACTAGTAGGGGAAGTAAGTCAGTTGGATTATTCCATAGGAAATATGAATAAAGAATAAGGTAATTAAACCAGGTATGCAACTGCCATATGCATTCACCAATTGAACTACCTTTGCACCATCCATTCTCATGATATTATTATACTCACGCCAGCAGAGAAGGAGTCAAGTGGCTGTTGCTACCTCTCTAGGCTACTCTGATTGTTCCTGGGATCCTAAGAGGGTTATAACCCAACCTTGGTCCAGGGCATTCATCCTGTGACCAAGTCCTGCTTCCTGAGACATGATTTAACCAGCAGCTCTGAAATATTAAATAAGAGCAGCCAACATCTGAGGGTTTACTATGCACGAGGCACTGTTCTAAGAAGCTTCGTATGTATTAACTCATGTAATCCTCAGAACCACCCTTTAATCCAGAACGGAAACTGTGGCTCTGAAAGGGTAAGGCACTTACTTGCTTGAGGTCATACATCTACTAAATGGCAGTGCTGGGATTGGAATGGAGGCAGTCTGGCTCCAGCACACACGGTCTTGACCACTTTGCTGTGTTGCCTTTTCTAAGTAACACGGTTTCCTCTACGCTAACCACAATGAGCACTAGACGGGGCAGCCATGTATTTCTGCTCACCTCCCTCCTGCTGAGTTCTAAGGAAGGAAGGAAGTCATTTTCCATTCTGTCCATGATGCGCACGCTATCTTCAAAGACTTTCCGGTACTTCCGTTCATCCACAACCTTCACCTGAAAGAAAAAAACCCTCTTTTCAGTCTCATTGCTCCTAGTTCATCTCCCTTTGAGATTATCTAACAATTTAAACTGGTTATTACAGCAACCATTTAAAATAAACTGTGGTGTGAATACTGTCTTCAAACACTTTCTGACATCTCACTTATATCCACAACTTTCACCTGAAAGAAAACAGATTCTTATTTTAGTCTTATGTGCTCTCAACTTACATATCTCCAAGGGTCTCTAACAATTTTTAAAAGGTCACTAAAGCAAATATAAATTAAACTTCAAGGTAGGGTTAATTGGCTAACTGCCTGGAAAAGTTAAGCCTCCATGTTAAGAAGCCTGGCATTAATAAATATTTGGGAAGAATGTTTTCTTGCTCCACTGTTAAGTTATTTGGTAGTAAAGAAAATGTGATAATTGTGGTAAAAATGATTTCTTGAACCGTACAAAACGACAGTATCAAACCATATACATTACAGCTTCTAACAATCATCATAAAGTGGTGAAATAGCAAAAAATATGATTAAAGCATTTAACTCTTTTAGCTGCTATGCACAATGCCAAGAATCATAATATCACAGCTCAGATTATATAATGGCAAAGGTATGTTAGTAAATGGAACCTATGGCCATTTTAGAAAACGGCCGACACAAAATATCTTAGACTACAGTAAAACCATAACAACAAACAAATCATCTTGACTAATCAAAAAATTTCCCACTTGACACAGCACTTTCAGCTTCCTGATATAGCTGTGTTTTGTTTGAAATATTAAAACTTCATACACCCTGATGGCAAAAATTAATATAATTAAGATAGCATTTTAACTTATTATCAGTTTCTTTTTTAGAATAGAAAACTTCACAAAAATCCATGTCAAAAAAAAAAAAAGATTGATGTATGCAGCAAAGGTTCTAATGCAGATGTGGAAAATAAGAACATTAAAGCTGAGCCAAATATCTCAGATGGGGAAGGTTTTTTTTTTAAAAATTTTTTTTTTGTCTTTTTCGTGACCGGTAAGGGGATCGCAACCCTTGGTGTGGTGTCGCCCACCAGTGAGCGCACTGGCCATTCCTATATAGGATCCGAACCCGCAGCGGGAGCGTCGCTGAGCTCCCAGCGCCGCACTCTCCCAAGTGCGCCACGGGGTCGGCCCGAATTTTTTTTTTTATTTTATATTTGAACTATACCTCTCAGAGAACTGAGGATCAAGCAATCACTTCAGGGTCCATACTATACTGTTAGGTTAAGATGAATTTTATACTTTTACAAAATTTTCCAACTTTTTATTTCAAAAAGTATTTTACACGTTTATTTTCACAACCTGCAAGGCTACCAAAACAAGGAATATTCCTCTTCTGATAATTGAGAACATTAAGATATAAAAGATCAACTAACTTGCTCATGGCCACAGTTAATACCAAAGGTGACATTTGGACCACTAGTGTAATAACCTTTGTAAAATACCAGGTATGCAACAGAATCTACTCAGGTATATCTAGAAAGCACAGCAGCCTGGGTCTGTTAATCACAAAACCCAGGGGCAGGGTCCATGCATCTATACTTTTTTTAAAGCTCTGTAGGCAATTTTTAATGTCCACTAAAGTCTGAGAACCAATGCAACAGACCACAGTGCCAAGTGCAGGGGTGGAACCCTATTTCAGCTTAATCTCAGCCAGCCCGCAGCAAGTCTTCTGAAATTAATTGGCCACAGAGCATTTGGCTCCTTTGTTAACAGTCATTGGTGCCAATGGTGGTAAAAATGTAATGTGGTTTTTAAAGCCTCTAATCATAGCATGCTCAAGAGTCCAAAATATTGGGTGGTTACTCAATAAAATCAAATCTTTTCTCAGTAGGTTATCATGATTGCAGCACTTAATGGCACGTCAAGGAAAATAAGGGGGCAAAAAACATGAAAGAATTTCACCACCTGATACATTATTTTAGAAAAGAAAATTACTGATGAAATTAAGAATTCAGAAAAAAGTACAATGAGCTAGATCTTGATGTAATAACAGGAACAGATCTCCAGACACACTGTTGAACTAAAAAAAAAAAGCAAATTACAGATCAACACATATGGTATAAGACTATTTATGATATACACACAGCTACACATAAAACAATATTTTGTCTATGGGTAAACAGAAAAGCATATGCAAAGGTCTAGAACGGCATTAATACAATAGCCCATGACAACAGAGCCATTTCAATTTAAATTACTTTAAGTTAAATACAATTAAAACTTCAGTTCTCAGTCACGCTAGCCATACTTCAAGTACTCAATAGCCACCCATACCTAGTAGCTATTGGACTTGATGGCATAGAAATAGGACATTTCCATAAGCATAGAAAGGTCTATTGGACAGTGCTGTTCTAGAAAGATATAAACTCATAAGAGTAGTTGGCCTGGCTGGGGAGTAGGTGGCTTAGGCAAAGTTTGGAGTAGAAGACAGACCAGGGATTGAAGAACTTCAGCTTTATTTGTAAATTCGGCTTAAAATTCTTCTTTATTTTAAAGGAAAAGCACTTTTGAATTGCTGTACAATTTAAAAATCATTAAAAACTAGAAAGGTAGACCTTTTTTAAAGATACACAAAAATACACAGAAAGTCTGGAAAAATTTTAAACATTCCACTGGGAGTTCTGGATTAGTGTGTTTGGAGTATTAAAATATTCCCAGGTTCTCAATCAAGGAACTTCAACAACTCAAAAGCAAAAAAATAAATAATCCAATTAAAAAACAGGCAAATGGGCTGAATAGACATTTCTCAAAAGAAGGCATACAAATGGACAACAGGTATATGAAAAAATGTCCAACATCACTAATCTTCAGAAAAATGCACATCAAGGGCCAGCCCACGGCTCACTTGGGAGAGTGTGGTGCTGATAACACCAAGGCCAAGGGTTTGGATCCCTATATAGGTATGGCCTGTTGGCTCACTAGCTGAGCGTGGTGCTGACAACACCAAGCTAAGGGTTAAGATCCCATTACTGGTCATCTTTAAAAACAAAAAAAGGGCCGGCCCGGTGGCGCACTGCTACAGTGCGCCGCTTGGGAGTGCGGTGGCGCTCCCGCTGAGGGTTTGGATTCCACATACAGACCGGTTCCCGCTCACTGGCTGAGCAAGGTGTGGGAGCAACACCGAGGGTTGCGATCCCGTTGCCGGTCCCGGTCCGGTACGGGCGCGACACTGAGGGTTGCGATCCGTTGCCAGACACGAAAAAAGACAAAAAGGAAAAACAAACAAACAAACAAAAAAACCAAAAAATCCCCCAAAACGCACATCAAAACCACAATGAGATATCATCTCACTCCAGTCAGACTGGCTATTATCAAAAAGATAAAGAATAGGGCTGAGCCCGTGGCGCACTTGGGAGAGTGCGGCGCTGGGAGTGCAGCAGCGCTCCAGCCACAGGTTCGGATCCTATATAGGGATGACCGGTGTGCTCACAGCGCTCACTGGCTGAGCATGGTGTGGCCAGTCTCAAAAAGGACAAAAAAAAAAAAAAAAGATAAAAAATAACAAATGCTGGCAAGGATGTGCAGAAAAGGGAACTCTTACACACTGTTGGTGGGCATATATTATGGAAAACAGTATGGAAATTCCTCAAAAAACAAAACAGAACTACCGTATGATCCAGAATCTCACTTCTGATATTTATTCAAAGGAAAGAAAATTAGCATACTGAAGAGATATCTGCATCCCCATGTTTATTGCAGCAATATTTACAATGGCCATGACATGGAATCAACCTAGGTATCCACTGACAGATGAATGGATAAAGAAAATGTGGCATATATATATAATGGAATACTACTCAGTCATAAAAAATTAAATCCTGTCATTTGCAGCAACATGGATGAGCCTAGTAGACTTTATGTTAAGTGAAATAAGTCAGGCACAGAAAGAGAAATACCACATGTTCTCACTTATATGCGGGAGCTAAAAAGAAAAAAAAAAAGTTGAGCTTATAGAACTAGAGAGTAGGTTACTAGAGGATGGAAAGGGCAGGGGGCTGGAGCGACTGAGAGAGGTTGGTTAAAGTGTACAAACTTATAGCTGGATCGGAAAAACAAGCTTTAGTGGCCTACAGTAGTGCTGGGTGTCTATAATTAACAATAATATTACTGTATGTTTTCAAATGGCTAGAAGAGAGGAGCTCAAATGCTCTCATCACAAAGAAACAATAAATTTTTGCAATGATCACACATTACATACAGATATTAAAATATAACTCTGTGCCCCATAAATACGTACAATTATTACGTGTCAATTATAAAATAAATAATTAAAAAAATACAAACAAAAAAAGCCAGTTTAATCAGTTTTACCTCTGATTAAACTAAAGAGGTAGTGCTTGAGAAAAGACATCCTCTTAAACGGATTAAGAGAATTCAAATGATGAAAAGAGAGCAGCCCCCGAGTAAGACCTAGAAATTAAATGGGCTATAAGTAGTATCTGAAGGCAAATTTAGTCAATAAGCACTTTAGAACTGTAGAGGCGCTGTGGGATAGTGGAAAGAGCATAGCGCTGGGAGTTAAACAGACCTCACATTTGAAACTCAGCTCTCCTTTTATTTGAATAGTTGAATGCTCTCCCTCCCTGCCCCAGTCTTCATTTCTTATTTTTATTTATTATTTATTATTTTTATTGGAACACAGTTGATTGTATGTATCTGTGGGGTACAGCACTGAATATCAATACCTGTGTGCAATATGTGATGCTCAAATCATAATAATTAGTATATTTAACATTACATAATGTAATCATTTTTTGTAGCCCTTTACCAATTTCTCACTAACCCCCTTCCCCTCCCCCTTTCCCTATTTTGGTGGCCTCAGTTCTGTTCTCTTCTTTTTAAAGTTCAATGAATTATTTGATTGTTATATCTTTCTTTTTAAAAATTATTATTATTTTTTTTAGCTCCTACTTATGAGTGAGAACATGTAGTATTTTTCTTTCTGTGTCTGGCTTGTTTCACTTAACATAACTTTCCCTAAGTTCATCCACATTGCTGCAAATGGCAGTATTTCATTCTTTTTTATGGCAGAATAGTATTCCATTGTGTAAGTATAAACTTTCTTTATCCAGTCGTCTGACAATGGACATTTAGTTGGTTATAACTCTTGGCTATTGTAAATAGAGCTGCAATAAACATGGGCGTGCAGGTATCCCTTTGACAGGATGATTTCCATTCCTTTGGGTATATACCCAGCAGTGGGATTGCTAGATTGTATGGCAGTTAATGAAGTTATTGAAACTCACTGGTTCTCCACCTGCTCATCTGTTAAATGGGAAATATTTAACTCAAAGCACTGATGTGGTGAGTATATAAGATGTGTGCAATTGCCTAGCACAGTCCCTGGCACACAGATAGTAGCTGCTATTGGAGGAACACTTACTATTAATGATCATTATTATTTTAAATTTCAAAATGGACAAAAGTAAAGTCATGATTGTCTTCGTAAAATTTAAAATCTATTCCAAGACGAAGAACTAATTGCGTTCTTAAAGGAAAAGCCCCAAAGTCATTCCTCTTTAAAATAGGAGCAGGATAAGACATGTTGGTAATACCTATTTCAGAAGCCAAAAAACTGACATATACACAGAGGTAAGAAATCTACCCTACTACACTCTTAGCATGTCTGAATTCATTAATACTCATAAACAGATACCATTATTATCCACATTTTATAGAGGAGGAAACTGAGGCATAGGGATGTTACATAAGCTGTCCATGGTAACACAGAAAGTGGTTGAGCTGGAATGCAAATCCAAGCAGTCTACTACAAAGCCCATCCTATTAAGCATTGCACTATATACATTCTGACAGATTACATGACCATAGATCTGGAAAATCCACAAGAAATTACCTAAATGTACTGGCTGTAGTAAATTAAATCAGCAAGAGTATGAGCTATAACCTGCATACGAATAATGCACAGCTGAAAAATACAATAGGAAAAAATATTCACAATAGAGACAAAAATTCACAATAGAGACAAAAATTTAAATAACTGACCATTAATTCAGCCCACGATGCAAAAGTTTTAAAACCTATGCTACTGAACAGGAAGACTTCACTATAGTAGGGATGACATTATGCCTCTTAAGGCAATATACAGACTTGGTTGTATTCTGATCAGTCTGGGCCTTTGCTCCTGCTGTCCCAACCCCTCCACCCAACCTCTCTCCTGGTGCTTCCCTTCCTTACTATCCATCTGGTGAAAAGTTACTCATCCATTAAAAGCTAGCTTCTAACTATTCTTCATGCATACTGTCTTTGGAGGCTCAGGTTACCACCCAACCATTAGGTGGCATGAGAAACATCTGTGTCATTTAAAGGCCTGGAGCATTAAGAGCTACATTGACAGTATTTGGGAGGGTTGAGGGAGACAACTTCTCAATGCTGCAAATGATTATTTGGTTATGGAATATTTATGGCTCACTGAATTACTAATCTGTTCTGAGTCTAAATAATGCTCTTGGAATAGATACTTAACACACAAACAAATAAATGAACAAGTGTTTACCCCAATATGGAAGAGTGCGCTAACAGGCTTGTGGTCACTGGTTTTCAGTTCCATGTGACTCCGGTAATTAAGTTGATTTACATTTGTTCCTCTCCAAAGAATTCGGTCACACCAGGCTGGAACCCGACATTTCCCACTGTAAATAAAGAAATGAGTCATAAAGAGAACATATAATTCAAGAACATAATACCTACCACACTGGTTTAGACCTGGGTTAGGGCCTCTTGTTATATGCTCCCAAAGAACTGTATACTTCTCCTTCCCTAATGACTCCTAACTATCATCTTCCCTACTATATTGCAAGCTCTGTGAAGGGACCATGTCTGCTTGTTTTCCACTGAACTTCTAGCCTGTAGCATGGTATCTGGTGCAAAGTTGGTGCTCAATGAATAGTTATCTAATGAATGAATAAGTGGTTCTCCTATGATTAGGATTACATCTTCAACAATGTTGCCACAGGGAAATATATAATAGCAACTTCTTAAAATATCCTCAGAAGGTTAGGATTATATTCTGAATACTTCCTTTGCTCTATGAATTGCAATAACACTTCAGAACAGATAGATAATTAACCAAATCTAAAAATTCAACCCTCTATTCCTATACTGGGCTTAATCTCTGGAGAGGAATAATAGTAAAGATTTTCTCCTTTAAACCTGGACTTTTATGGACAAGTCCAGCTTTTTTTAATAGAGATGAACTAACATCGAAGTATGCAAGCCTGAATGTATTTAACAGGCCATAGAATACCAAGGGTAGGGCAAAAACCTATTCACCATTCTATTAAAAGAAGCAACACCTGTACACCTGATCCAGAAGGTGACACAAATATTTATTGGTAGCTCTTCAACTGACTCTCATCAGGTGAGTGGAAGTAACCAGGCAAAGTGTACAAGATGTGTCAGTGTCACTTTTCATTTGCTGACTAGCACCCTTGGAGCACAGGAATACAAACAGACTCCTCCCCACCCCAGCCCGATGCTCTCAGAAGCAGTTGAATATGCCTAGGGATTCACTTTCAAGCTTCTGTGCTCAGCCAGCTAGGAAACCATAAGAAACAAAGAAATAGTAGGTAGAAAACAAATAGTTACCAAGAACTTACTGACAGGGGTACTTTACTGGGATGATTAGGACATCAAAGGGCTTTCTAGACAGTGGTTCTCAGTTTTCTCCAGCAGTGACAAACATGGGGACCAGGCATCAGTATTTTTAAAAGCTCCCCAGAAGATTCTAATGTGTTCTCAGGATCGATAACTACTGTGCTAGAAGAACCTTTCATGGCTCTTTGTTTTCACCTTCTGGTACCCTGAGTCAAACAGCTGAGAAGCAGTTTCAATAAAAAGAGTCAGCATGGGCAATAGGTAAGAAATAGGTGTGAGATCAGGAAGGCAAAAATCTAAGCAAGTCTGCCAGGGTGACAGAAATAAGGCACTGCAGGCAGCCCATCTTCAATAGCCCTGACATATAAGTAATACTTTCCTAAGATAAGCTCACCTTTGAGTACACTTGAATTAAAACTCTTCCGTAATAGCACTGAGCCATTAGTTTTTTATATCTGCTTATGGTATGATCTAAAAAATTCCTAGCCCCTTACCAATATTGAGAGACAGAAATAAGATCAAGCTTTAATTTATTTTGTAAGAAGGTTCTTATCACTTTACCTGGAATCCCATCGGTCTGTTTTAGAGTCATACTTATAAGTGGGGATAAACTTGATTTCCCCTTCGTTGAAGTCTACAAAAGCTTTTTTCTGTGTGCGCTGAATGTTTAGCTACAGATAGAAAGAAGCATCACATAAGCAGAGTAATACCATATTAATATAAGTGATAATCAGGTTGATTAGCCACTGTTGCTATTTCTAAGTATCCAGTTCCATAGCTTTTACAACTCTACCTTATGAGTTAAATCTTGGCATTGCCACAGCATCTAAACTCACCCTCAGATAGGATACTTGTTATTAGCACATCGCTAATTTTTTTACTGCTAATAGTGACCAGGGGTAAAATGGAAAAATGAAATCTAAATAATTGTTGAGTTCCTTGGAGCTGGGCAGGAACCACCCAGCACAATTTTAATTAAAAAAAAAAAAAGCACACAAATGTTGAATGGATAATTCCAAAACCAAATTCAGTGAATAGTTGCAAATTGTTTTGAAAGTTATCTTCACTCAAATATTTTACCAGAGTTACATAAGACTCAGAATATATTCCAACTGTACCCCTTTCGGAGGCTGGACAGAGGAAGAAATGTGAAGAAATTAGCTAGCCAACCTGAATGTGAAGGTAGACCCAGCCAAGAAAGGCTCACTGCAAAAACCATTCTACTGCAAAACACCTGAATTTTGACTATGTCTGAAGATCAAAAGGTTCTCATAAGGATTTGAAGACATTTGAATCAAGTCAAAACATTTTCTTCCTTCAATAAGAAGCATTCACTTTTAGCAGCCAGCATCCATATGCTGAAGTACAAATTCAAGTCACATGCCAGGTTCTGAGGCAAATTTACTGTCAAGTACATGGAAACTTGGTTCCTGAATATCAGGTTTTAGAGAAATGTTATAGGATCAATGCTTTTTCCACAGGTTTTAACATCAACAGCCATATACCAGCTAGCCCCAACTTATCGATCAGTTCCAATTAGACTACAGCTTATGCTATTCATCCCAGATAAACTTTGCTGTATTTCCCAGTACCCCTCACAGGGCCTCCCTCTTTTACCACCAAGCTGTTGCTCAGCCTGACAAGTAAGCATAGAACAGTTTTCCCTGTTCCATCTGCCAAGCCACATCAACATAGCTGAGGGCCCATTTCCTCCAGGAAGTGTTCTCCAATTAACCCCACCCATTCTCCAACTCATTTATACAAATCTCTTCTTGATAAAGACTTACTGAATGTTATATTTATTTTTTAGCACTAACATTATCTCCCCTGTCCCATCCAAGCACTTAATAAAAGCACCACAAACCCTGTATGTATTCAATGCATCACTAGTCACACTGTTTTCACAAGATAATACCTTTCCATCACTTCCTAAAGTAAGACATGCCTCCCACGTGCCTATCTCATGGCCCTAACAATCTTATCTGCCATCTAGGAAAGTTCCTATAAAGTGAAACTTTATTTACCTGGTCAAATTTCAAAAGCCTCTGAAGGTCATTCTTAGTAATTAGACTTTTCACCTCACTGGCATCAGGCATGCAAAGTCTGTAGTTCAAATCTCCCAACCAAATGACAACACTGAGGATCAAGAAATATATGAACAGAAGCAGTAATAATTAGGATAAAAATCAATCAGAGAAGAATGAAGAGAAGAAAATGGGTAGATTATTGATAAGTGTTCATTTATCACTATCTGACAAGGGTTTTAAAGCTATAACTAATCCTTTGGGAGCAAGTACTGTCAACACCTGGGAGAGACAATGGATTACGAAATAGGTGGGAGAATAGGCACTCCATATGTGAAGAATGAAAACGAGGAAGTACAGTATATGTATGGAATTCAGAAGCCAAGGAGTTAAGACACTGAGAAGCATGCAGTTTACTTGCTGCACTAACCTCAAAATTTTGCCTGGCTACTTGCCAGGTCCCTGGGGAAAGAGAATCTGAAAGTTTTCTGCTTCTCAGTGCCCTGAGGTTTTCTGCAGACTTTGCTAAGGTCTAGACGGTCTGAATGACAGTTCTCCCAGGCAGGGCCCACTAGGAAAAGTAGGTCCAGGGCTCTCCAGTTCAGCCAACCTGTTTATCTCTGCCCAAGATCTGCAGTTTAAGTCCAGGCAGGCAAGAGACTGGCATGCCATGGGAGTCTCAGCTCCAAGTCACAGCAATGAGCCTCTCAATGTGCTTGAGTGCCCCACAAAAGGAGACAATTAAATTACCAAATCAAAATGAATTCTCCTGTGAGCTATCTCAAGTTTCCAATGGGTTACTTTGCCAATCTCAAAAGCAACATGAATTTTATGAAATCCTGGGAAAATAAATTTATGGAATTTTTGGGCAACTTCAGGTCCAAAAATTTCAAGGCCTTGACTTTACTTCTGTGAAATACAGGCCAATATCACTACCCTTCCCTACTCTTTCCTCAATTACCCTACTTTCTATTGATTCTAATAGCCCTAAATTGTCTTTTGCTTTCCTACTAATTCCCACCTCAAACCACTTATTCCAAATCATACCCTCAGAATTTCAATGAGTAGTGTTAATTTCTTTACAATTAATCACTTTCGACCACCATCCAGTCCATTCCTCAACGTATTTCTGCTTCTGTATTTATTAACTCCCATTCTTCACTGACCTCTCTCTGCCACTCCTATTTTTAATAATCATGGCCATTAAAAAGAATAATGTAGATCTGTATATACTGGCTTAGAAGGATATCCACAATAAATAGAATAATACAATCCTATACAACGAGTACGTGTGTGTTTGTATGTGCATAGAGAAAAATCTAGAAAAGCGCTCTTTGATGAAATTATAATGTATGTCACAGTATAATTTAAAATTTTCTAGTAGCTGCATTTTAAAAATAAAAGAAACAAGTGAAAATAACTAACAATAAATTTCATTTAACCCAATATATCCACATTATTACCATTTCAATATAATCAACATTTTAAAAATTGAGATATTTTATATTTTTTTCCCTACCAAGTTTTTGAAATCCAGTGTATAGTTTACGCTTACAGTGCATCTCAATTTGGACTAGCCACTTTCAAGTGTCCAGTAGCACATATGGCTACTGGCTGTTATTGGACAGTACAGATCTAGAAGGATACACACCCAACTGTTAAGATGGTTTTCTTTGGAAAGAGGGACTGGCGGGGGAGACTAGAGGATAAGAAACGAGGGATTTTTACTTTTACTTTTATCTTTTAATACATTTACAATGAACATCTCTACTTTATAATAAAAGACTATAAAAACGGACTCCAACTCACAGATCCCTCCAGCATTATTCTAGATGCCCCACTAATACAACTAACCTTTCCTCTGATGTCAAATCTAATTTCCCTGCCTCAGTGTCTGCTATTCCTCAAAAATGCTCTCTTCTTTGTGACCCCAACATGGTAATCCCTCACTCTTCACAGCTCTATAGTTTCTCAACACATTTAATCTCTTCTTGGGCCCACTATTCTAAGGCCACAGGGGAGTTAACCACTCACTCATGTTTCATGATGTTCAGTTGTGGGAGGGTCTGATTTGGGACCACAAAACTCATTCTCGCACAGATGTCCTTATAATCTTGATTCCTTCTCTCAAAGTCCTCCACGTGGGCAGCCAGATGTGAATTGACAATGCAAAAGGTAGTGTTGTGAAACACAAATCTCACAGCTACTCCACCTTTGTTTCCCTGTTAAGCAAGAGTAATTATTCACAGTTAGTACATACAACTAGCAATTAAACTTCACATAGACATAAATAATAGTCAAGATCATTGGCAAAGTCACTCACCATTTTCCCCATGATTCCAGTTCCAACTGTTTCTGTAGCAACATCACGGATATATCGACACTGATCCTTTCTGGCAAATATAAGGAGCATCATCCCAACAAGACGGACTAGCTGAACCTATGAGTTACAGTGTGTGTGTGGGGGGGCAGTTATTAAAAGTTAATGGTAACACCACTCTTTGCCACATATCTAACTTCCCACAACTAATTTTCCACCAAGACGACATACTGATGCCCAAATCTGAATCCAAATCCTCTAACTTCCCAGTGGACCTGATAATGTGGAAACCAAAATTCTCTGAGGAAGCTCTAATCTGGCTCTGACCCAATAAGAGTTAAAAGCCGTGAGGGACAATGAGTACACTCAGCTCTAGATCCATTCTTTTAATCACTTTTTAGCCTCCCAGAAGTAAGCAGCATTAAAAGTTCAAATAATAAAGATAAAGCCACTATCTCAAACTGTTCCTTCCATCTCTCCTTCCTAGTTTCTGATTTGTAATTTTGTAAGAAATTTAAATCTATAAAACAGCAATCCTTTTTACTTTGATTATTTTTAACATATGAACTAAAGCTAGAAATATGTCTGAGATATGTATTATTCACAGACCTATATGAGAGAAACACATCTTTAGTTTTATTATCTACATAAACTGTTAGAAGACAAAGAGGAAAATTATTCCGATTATTCCTTTTAGAGAGCTTAGTATGGTAGCCCTGTAATTAAAATAACTCTTCTAGTAGCTAAGTGCCTCTACCACATGCCTTCTAAAGACTAACAAATTGGCCCACCTTGCTAAAGTCAACTCTATAGTTGACTTACAACCAAGTTTAGAACTCATTTAAATTCCACAACACTCTATTCTTGCTCTGATTCCAAATACCCTATGCACCCACATACTTCATAAAGAATTGAATTCTCATGTCAGTGAACAATTTCAAATTTCAACCTTCAACTTTTATTGTACAAATAAGTTACCTTATTATTCATATGAGAATAAAATTATTTTTTTTCTCTCATAAAACTATCTAAGCAATGAAAGTACAGGATCAGAAAGCTTAGAGACATTTTTTTCTCTAGGAAATAAGTACGAAGAATTAGTCTGCCCTATCCCAGTACTACACACAGGGAAGAATTCGATTAAACCATTCTTCTGGAACAAGTTATAGATAATGGAATAACTCCTAGTGAGTTCTATTTACTCATATACTATTATGGATTGAATTATGTCCCTCCAAAAGTTTAATGTGTTGGAGTCTTGGCCCCCACCGTGACAGTGTTAAGAAGGTGGGAAGCCCTATTATGGTAACTGAAAGGTGGGGCCTTGAAGAGGTAATTAGATTACAGGACCATGCCATAGTGAATGATTAATAATGGTGGTCAGAGAGGGGTGTGGTTTGGAGGGCTTTAAAAGGAGAGTACACAAAGACTCTCTCACTCTCTGCTCTGCTATTTTCTGCCATGTAAGACCCCTGCATTGCTGTAAAGCCACCACCAAGAAGACCCTCGCTGGATGTGTTCCATGGACTTTGGACTTCCCAGCCTCTTAAACTAGAAGCAATACATTTCATTTTCTTACAAATCACCCAGTTCCAGGTACTGTGTTATAAGCAACAGAAACAGACTAATACAGAAATTGCTACCAGGAGTAGAGTGTTACTTATAACAAATAATTGAATATGTGGAAGCAGTTTTAGAACTGGGTGTTAGGCAAAGGTTGGAAGAATTTAGAGGTACAGGCTATGAAAAGCCTACATGCTACTGAGGAAAGTTTGGAACTTCTTAAAGACTGGTTAAGTGGTGGTGACTAGAATGCTGATAGAAATACGGACTGTAAAGACCATTCTAAGGAGGTCTCAGAAGATGTAAACAAGAAGAGACTTATTGGAAACTGGGGCAATGATCACCTTAGCTACGAAGTGGCAAGGAACTTGGCTGCATTCTGTTCATGCCCAAAAGTTTTATGGAATGTGGAACTTCAAGGTACTGATCCAGGGTATTCGGTGAAAGAAATTTCTAAGCAGCAAAGCATTCAGGAAGCTTCATGGCTACTTGTAATAGCCTACACTGAGTATGGCAGGAAGGTATGATGTAAAACCAGAATATACAATTAAAAGGGAAGCAGAGTGTAAAGATTTGGAAAATTTGCAGCCTGTCCATATGGCAGAGAAGCAGAGAGCATTTTCAAGAGAAAAATGTGGTGGTGCTAAGAAGATTAGTACAAAAGAAAGGGATTATCAAGAGAAGGGGAAAAAGCCCTAACGGCATTGCAGAAGCCTCTGGGGCCAGCCCTTTCATTACAGGCCCAGAGGTCCAGGGAGATAGATGGTCTTGGGGAACAGGCCTGAGGCACCCTCCATGGGCTTGCTGCCCAGGGCCACCTTGGGATGCTGCTCCCCACATCAGCACCTCAGCTGCTTCAGCTGTTCTAGCCATGGCTAAATTGGCCCCAGGGGTGGCTGGACCCTTAGCTTTGGAAGCTACAAGCTGGAAGCCTTGGTGGAGTCCACTTGGTGTTAGGTGTGCAGACTTGCAGAACGCCAGAGCTATGGAGGTTTGGGAGCTTCCACCTCTATTTCAACAGACGTATATGGAAAAGCCTGGGGGCCCAGGAAGAAATCTGTCACAGGGGCAGAGTTACTGCATGAAGCCTTCGCTAGAGCAATGCTGAGCAGAAACGTGGGGTCAGAGTTGCAGCAGAGAAACGCCATCAGTGCCATGCCTTATGGAGAACGGGACTGCCATGGAGACCCCAGAATTGTAGAGCTACCAGTGTGTAATGCCAGCCTGCGAGAGCTAAAGCATCACTTGAGACCATGAAAGCCATAGAAGTGGAACTGCCTGAGGACTTGGGGACCCAATCCCTGCACCAGTGTGCAGAAGTCGAACATGGAGTGAAGATACATGATTCATCAGCTTTGAGATTTAATGCCTGCCCTGCTGGGCTTTGGACTTGTTCAATCCCTTTCTTTTGGCCTATTTCCCCCTTTTGGAATGGTAATATTTACCCTATGTTTGTCCCACCATTGTATCTTGGAAGTAAATAACTTGTTTTGATTTCACAGACGGGACTTGGGACTTTGGACCTTTGAGTTGAAACAAGTTAAGACTTTGGGGATGAAATTAATTTATTTGTATGTGAAAAGGACATGAATTTTGGAGGGTCTGAGCTGGAATATTAGGAATTGAATTGTGTCCCTCCAAAAGTTTAATGTGTTGGAGACTTGGCCCCCACTGTGACAGTGTTAACAGGGTGGGAAGTCCTATTATGGTAATTGAAAGCTGGGGCCTTGAAGAGGTAATTAGATTGTAGGACCGTGCTATAGCAAATGGATTAACAATGGCGGTCAGGGGGATGGTTCAGAGAGCTTTAAAAGGAGAGCACACGAAGAGTCTCTCTCTGCTCCACCATTTTCTGCTACGTGAGACCCCTGCATTGCTGTAAAGCCAACACCAAGAAGACCCTCACCAGATGTGTTCCCTGGACTTTGGATTTCCCAGCTTCTGAAACTGTAAGCAATAAACTTCGTTTTCTTACAAATCATCCAGTTCCTGGTACTGTTATAAGTAACAAAAACAGACTAATACATATGCTAAAAATGGTAATTAAATGTGGCTTACTTTCTTATACTTGGCTTTCGAATGCAAACCCCTCTCCACAGCCATGGACCACTCTTGTTCTTTCACAGATTCAAAGTAGAAAAAGGCTTCTGTGCTCAAGTCCAGCTCTTGGAATCTGAGAAAAAAAAAGGATGTGAGATCTATGCAGATTCTATAATTATCTCTGGCTACCTCCTGTCCCATTTGCTGAGACATTAGGTAAAAAAAAAAAAAAAAGGATGGAAGACAGAGAAATTTTATAGACCTGCTCTGTTCACTCAGGTTATCAGTAAGGACAAGTAGCTTTCTTTTCTAATGAATCCTCATCAGTATATTCATAGACTGTGCAAAAAATAAACAAAAATACCTCTCATAAGGGATAACAGTAGAGTTTTGCTCTTACATCCTGGGAATACTCACTGTTAGAATTGACCTTTAAGTCTCAGCTTCTATGAAGAATATAGTTATCTATGGATTTTGAGAGGACTAGATTCCTTATACCATTTAAGGTATCTATTCCTTTCTGATATCACAAATTTGACCCAGAAGTTTACTCTCACATACATTCTACAGTAGGTTTTTACCAAATAGTTTAAAAAAAAAAAAGAAGGCAAAATGTCATGTAAACTAACACCAAACATACAGCTGAAAGGAAATTCGAAAACTGTTACTTACCCAATGCAGTAGATATCAGGAGGATTCGGATCACAGTTCAGCCAAGGTTCTAATCCGCTATCTGGAGACTGGCCATTCACATTCCAAGTTCCAACAAAAAATCTAATAATACCAAAAAATAATTTGAAAACAGAGATCAAGTATGAACCAACAGAAGGTCTTTCTTGTTACTTCATACAAGGGTATGTTCACAATAAGCTAACAATTCCTCAAAATGTTTTGACACACACATAAGAAAAACCTCTTGAAGCTACAACACAAAAGCAGTGGGCTTATTTTCTCTAAATTTTATATTAAATGAACCTACAGAAAGGAACCACATCTCTATTTAAAAAAACACATTTCCTTTCTTTGTTATTTGAATTTTACTTTATTTGATGGCTGGCAAGTTTTGAGATCCGAACCCTTGATCTGGGTGTTACTAGGCCGTGCTCTAACCAACTGAGCTAACCAACCAACCCTACCACATTTCCCTTCAATTCATATCCATCCAAACTCATACTCAAAGGGAGAGCTTACAAATGGGAAAGAGGTCTCTTCGTGCTGTGAGCTAGTCTAATATGGATAACTGTTCTATAAGGGACTGTAGTTGAATCCAAAAACTCACTTCCCAAGGATTACAAAGACATCTGTGTAGGAAATTCTGATGACACAAATATAGTATTAAGGGGAAAGCAGAAGAGAAAACTCATGACTGTCATAACTGTTTACATACAAATATAAGCATTGTGGGGAATGTAAGGAACTAGAGGTTTTAGCATAGGGATATGGTTATGATTGAATTAGAATAAATGAGGCATGATGGGAATAACAGATGGGACTGGAATCTTGGACTAGAAGAGTACATTCTGCCCATGAATAACAAAGAAAAGTGTCGTTTCTTTGCACACAGGGAATACACGCCATGCCACATCATACCCGCCATACACCACACACACCAGGTCCAGAAAAGAGGATATCAACAAGTAAAGTTCAAATGAAAAATAATACAGACAAAAGAATCCAAGACAGACCTCCCAAACAAGAGGAATGGGTGAAACTTTCTTTAGTTAACCTACCAAAGTAAGTAAATTAAGATCTAGTGGTAATGGTGGACTTTAATGTTCCAGTATTGGCTGGAAAAAAATTCAGCAGGCCAGATAGATAAACACACTTGCTGAAGGAATGTGCTACAGGATAATTCTCTAGTACATGTGAGCTTGATTTGGTTCTCTACGAGAGGATAGAAATATTAGTAGACATGGTATTATTAGTAGTTAGAAAATCCAAGGGAAATTATAGCATCTGTATTATTTCAGATATGCATGTTATTGACCAACATAGAGACAGGGGATTGAATCAGATAACCATTCCTTTCAATCATGCTTTGATTCTTAGTTAAGCTAATACCTTAAATATCAAAAGGCCATTGTCTGCTGTACCTACTAACTTTTTAGACTCAGTGATAGAGTTTGGATGTGTTGTCCCCACCAAAACTCATGTGGAAATCTGATCCCCAATGTGGCAGTGCTGGAAGCTGTTTGAGTCATGGAGGCGGATCCCTCATGAATGGATTGATGTTCTCTCTGGGGGGTGGGGGTCCTGAGTGAGATCTAGCTCTATCAGTTCTCGTGAGAGCTGGTTGCTTAAAAGACCCTGGCACCTCCTCTCTCTCTCTCTCTCTCTCTCTCTCTCTCTCTCTCTCTCTCTCGCTTTCTCTTGCTTCCTCTTGCCATGTGATCTGCTTATACCCGCCGGCCGCCCGCCGCTTTCCACCATGAGTAGAAGCAGCCTGAGGCCCATGCCAGATGCAGCTATCCCAGAATTGTAAGCCAAATAAACCTCTGTTCTTTATAAATCACCCAGTCTCAGGTATTTCTGTTACAGCAACACAAAATGGACTAATACACTAAGTAAACAGAGGAGAGACTCACTTGAAAGTCTGAATGTTGACATATTCTTTCTCTCGCTTTGCCAGGATATGTTTGATGAGACCTTCTCGCTGCCCAGACTGGGTATTTGGTACAAAGAGCTTCCGCATGGTGTTGGTCACTTTGGGCTGTTCCTTGTTAGAAGCTTCTTTTTCACGTGGAAGCCTAGCAAATAAATGAGGAATTCAAAAGTAAAATTGCCTAAAATATAAGTCTCCTACAAGGTAAATATGTTTTGACATAGACTTACATTTTATTCATTGAAGCGGGTGGAGGTGGGGGTGGGGGTTCCCGATGAATCCCTGTAGGCTGATTTGGTAAATTTATTTTCTTGTCCAAATTTATAGATGAAAAATTATCCTCAAATCCAAGAAGCCCTGAAGGACACAGAATCCAAAGTCAAAGGGGGAAAAAGGTAACATCCAACATATCCAGGGTAGACAGGGATTTGTTTTGGTCATGATTTGGTCAGTGGCATTACTAAACAGAAAGGTACCATGAGGGTAGTAATTACTTAGATGGGGGAAGAAGCACATCCATCCCTGAAGCACTGATATACTAACTAGAACAACAGAAGTTTACATTAATCTGGAACCTGAATAATAACAGCTAACATTTATTGAAGACTTAGCACAATGCATGGTTGCCAATAAGGTATTATATCATTATCTCACTTAATCATCACAAAATCCCCATGAGGTAGGTACTATTAAAAATCTTCCCATGCTATTGGAAAGGAAATGGAAGCTAAGAGTTGTTGAGTTCTTGACCAAGGTCATATAAGTAGTAAGTCCTAGACTTGGGATTCAAACTCAGCGTCTCTAGTTCTGTAGCCTATACTTTTTACCACTCTGCTAAACTGGCTCCTGAAAAGCTATTGTGCCACAGAAAGGATTAGGTGTGAACATTAATCAGTGTGCATGGGCTCAATAAAACCACTCCACAGGAGAATGAGTCTGACATTGACTTTAATCCACATCATCTCATCTGGCTTGATAAAATCTACTGACTCTGCAATGATCATAGTAACCAGGGAAAACAGAATCCTTTCAGTACCTGAAAAAGCAGAAGGTTTGTCCTTCGTGTCTAATTTCTGGTACCAGCTGGATGAGTCCTTTTGCTCTGGAACAAGAAGTTGTGACTGAGCTGAAGAGATAAGGGTCATGGTCAGAAACTGGGGTGCCCTTCATTGAGTGGAATTTACCAAAACCAAAAACCATTCATTCAACACTCCTTATATGAAGGGGCCAGCACCTTCTTGAATGTAATGGAAGAGACTAAGGAAATGACGGCAGCTCTGAGGTCATGTGGGGGCAGAAGGAGGAACACAGTCTGCGGTAAACTGTACTTGTCATGACACTGAAGATTCTGGAAATTGGCTCAGTGTCCTTAAAGCTGGACAGACTTGTTCCTTAGCCAATCCCTGGGTTCATTCCTGAAGAAAAAAAATATCAGCTATCAGGGCTCAAGGGGTGAGGTACTTTGCTAATGGCCACCTGCCTCTGTATCAGCATGTCAGAATTTCAATCACACTGAAATAGTAGAAAGAAAATTACTGAGCCTTGAGTTACCTTCTTGAGCAGCAAAGACCTCTGAGAGGAACTTCGAACAGTGTTCCTCATCAAGGATTTCAAAGCAGCGCTCTCTGGTCCAGTCCCCCTGAACCCGAATTTTGCAGCCACCTAAGAAGAATTGAAATCCATACACACACAGCTTTGAGATACAATGTTTTATTGGGCTCATACTCTCAATGGGTTAATAGAAGGTCCAGATCACAAATGTTCCAGACCTCTAATATAGGAAGCACACGCACGAGTACAAGATCAAGGCATTTGGTATCATGGTGGTGGAGGGGAAAATGCTGAGAGGGAACCCTAAGGGAAGTGAGCACTCCTAGGTCTCATTCAACAAACAGCCTGATCTAGTGATGTGATACATAGTAAAATAATCGTTTCCTGTGTTCTGATCTATCTCTCAGATATCAATGCAGGAGCCTCCAAATTCTAGCAAAAGAAAAATTCCTCAATCATCCTCCTCCTATTCCTTAGCTGGAAATTTCTACCATTTCAAATTAGATCATACAAGGGCACTTCGAAAAGTTCTTGGAAAGATTTGTATTATTTTATAATTCTATTTTTCCACAAACTTTTTGAAGTACCCTCATATAGTAAGAGTATCTGAAGCATGAAGGAAACAAAGTAGAATGGTTCGTTCATAGGTACAGATTAAATTAAATTTACAAACTAATTAAAAAAGAAAATAGTGGGATTGGTTCAAAATATTCAGAAAAGAAACCTCTATACCTCATTACCTCAAATGGAAAATGTGCATTTTGAATAAACTTACAAAACCAATACAATGACCTATGTTCAGGAGTGAGTTTGTTCAAGTATAGTCAATTGGAAAATAGCAGAATTAGAAGCAAAATTATCTAGGACAATTTCTTATGTGTATAACATACATCTCTCCTTTTCTGATGCCCTATATCTGTATCAGCTGTCTGGATATGGTGATCCAGGAAACCTATGCACAGTCATTGCTCCATAACGATGTTTCAGTCAACGATGGACCACATGTATGACAGTGGTCCCACTATAGGTGTGTAGTAGGCTATACCATCTAGCTTTGTGTAAGTATACTCTATGATGTTCGCACAACAATGAAATCACCTAAGGACGCATGGTCTCAAAACATATCCTCATCGTTAAGTGACGCATGACTATACTTGTTTATATTCTTATTCTGATTTATTACATATGCTGCTTTCTCATGCCCGTGGAAACTATAAGCTCCTTAAGGGCAAGAGGCAGACTGCATATACAGGTAACTCAACACTTTCAATAGTCAGGGTGACCAACTGTCCTGGGGTTGTCTGGGACTGAGGGGCTTTCTAGGACTCAGGACTTTCAATGCTAACATTGAGAAAGTCCCAGGAAAATGTTTTGGTCACTTTACTGGTGACAATGATGTCAGACTTCACAGAAAGAAGGCATTTAATAAACGACTGTCGAACGGGACTCTTTCACACTTGTAAAAAACAAAGATATGAGAAAATGAAATGAAAATGGAAAGCCACTTCTGAACCTTTGGCTTACTTTTTGTTCTCTGCATTTCCTGTTGTTTCTATATTTGTAGAATAAGTTAAAAAAATGAAAAATAAAATTACTGATCAAAAGGGAAAAAATGATAAAAATAAAGAAATAAATGTTAAAGAAGCCATCCAAGTAAACCAGAGATAAGAAAATTAATGAGAGTGCCACTGTTGAAAGGAAAAACAAGAGGAGGAGGAATGAATAAAGTGTCCATTAGGAGCAGCCTCGAAGATACAGGGAAAAACTCCTTCAGGGCTTAAGTCCTCCTTTTCTCCGATGATTTATATTAAAAGTGGTTTAAAAAAAAAAAAAAAGAGCAGTTTCCATCTGATAGAAATTTAGAACAAGAACATATTCTCTCTCTCCCACAAGTGAAAGATATATTTTAGCAAGTATAAAAGTGACCTTATTTAACGGCCAGAGGATTCCAGAAATTGCTTACAATATAACACTGGATGCTCTCTCACTATGCTGTTTGGAAAAGAGGACAAATCATCCCACAACTCAACCTTCTACTTTTCTTCTCCCTTCCAGAACCCTCTGGACCTCTGTGACCAGTAAGCACTCTATCAACTTCATCTGAACATTCCCTCCACCTCTCAGTAGTTCTCAAGTATGGATGTACTAGAATTTCCAGAGGCACTTTTAGAAAATACTGACACCTTGGCCCACCCTGGGACAATTAAGACAGAATCTCGGGAGTGAAGCCCTGACACAGGTAGGGTTTTAAATACGCCCCAGGTGATTTTACTGTGCACTCAGATTAAAAATCAGAGTCAACGACAAACTGGCTTCCCTGAGAGAAGCGCTTCCCCCACAAGCCTCTTAATGGAGGATGTTTATATTCTCTCACACCTGATGTAATTTAAGGTTGGTGTCCTTATTTGTCCTAATACTACTTCCAGACAATTCTCCTTCCTCCTCGCTCAGGCAAAATCCTTTCTCCTTTGAGGCTCACCCATTGGGCACTGCCATTTTATTCCCTTCCTTCCTGTATGAGATTATCCACCACCCTCCCCAAAACTTCAGAATCCAGGATTTAATACCTGACTCATAATACTTCCTCTCCACTCAAACTCCTGCCATTATTTTGGGTCCCTTTAAAATTAGCACAGGAAACCCAGTCAACACCTTTAAATTCCTTATCCAATGACCTTCCCCCTCCACCTCAACCACCATTCCCTCAGTTCCTACTGGGACTCCCTCAATTATACCATGGATTTTTTCATTGTAGAAACACTATCACCTCACAAACTTCTAATTCAAACATCCCACTCTGACCTGGTATTCCTTTCAGCTTACTTGCTCATTATCCCCACTGAAATTGTTCTTTGACCTATGGGAACCTCCAGCCCATTGATTTCTCCACTTGCTCACTATCCATCAGCTGCCTTCTGCTTTCACTTCCCTTTTTATCAAACAGATGCCATCATTACACTCTGTTGCAAATACCCAGAACTGCCTTACCTCTGTTCTTCCACAGCACCTACCTGGCTAAATTCTAACCCTCAGAAATCCCACAGATTGCCTCTCTGTACTTATACCTCAGCAACCAGAAGGGGTAAATATGCATACTTACACCCACACACCCAGATTGCTGTCATTATAAATTCTTGACTGCCAACCTCAACTGGGCCCTCTATCATAGCAATCTAAGTTTCCACAATCAACTAGTCTCTTTTAATCCACTCTAATATGACTTCTATACCCAACATCCCTCTGAAATTGCTTTAAGTTCACCAATAACCTCCATATTGCTAAATCCAATGGACACTCTTCAGTTATCTTATTAGACCTATTAACAGAAATCAAGTTGATCATTGCTTGAAATAACCTCTTTCGAAGGCTTCTATGATACCATACTCATCTAGTTTCTTTCTCTCTCTCTGGTCACTAATTTTTAGTGCCCTTTGTGGTATCTCTTCCACTACCTACCCTTTTAAATTAAAAGTAGAATTCTTTGAGTTCAATTCTAAATCTTTTTCTCATTCTATACCAGCATTGTCCAATAGGATGTTGTGATGATGGGCACGTTCTGTAACTGTGCTGTCCAGTACGGTAGTCAGTAAATACACGTGGCTAATGAGCACTTGAAATGTGACTACTGTAACTAAGAAACTGAATTTCTAATTAATATAAGTAGGCATATGTAGCTAGTGGCTTCTGTATTGGAGAGCACAGCTCTATATGCAATCATATCATCTCTCATAGTTTTGAATATCATCTGTGTGCTAGTGGCCCAGACCTTTCTTCTGAGTTCAGACACATACATTCAGCTGCCAATTTATCATCTGTACTCAAATGTCTCAAAGAAAACTCAAACTAAAATAGCCAAAACTGAATTCATGATCCTACCCCTCAAAGGAAAACTCATTTCTTCTGCAATGTTCTTATTTCTGCAAATGGGACTCTCATTCACATTCATGCCAGAAATTGGAAATTCATCCTTGACACTTCTTTTCCCTTCACCCCCTACATCCAAAATAATTTCCATTGATTTTACCTCCAAAAACATTTACTGAATCTACTTCTCTCCATTTCTACTGCCACCATACTCTCTAGCATATACTGCTGAAACAGCGTCCTAACTGGTCTCTCTGCTTCCATGCAAATGACACCCTCGAATAAAATTCTTCATGTTCTTCCCATTTTTTAAATATAAAACTCCAGATTCAATACTATGGTTTACAAAATCTTGCCAGATCTGGCCCTAGCCTGTGTAGGGAAAATATAGGAAAATGGTCAGGGTCCCTCAGATGTTCAGAATCTTGCTGAACGTTTGATGTAAATACGCATGTGTGCCCAGGTGTTCCCTGGCTATTGTCTAACGTAATTGCGTATGTGCACCCAGGTGTCCTGGGTTATGGACTTAAGTATAAAGGATGAGTGGCTCTGATCCACAGGCCCCCACCCCCCGCCCCTGAGATACCCCCAGGGAGGCTGCTACTGCTGCTGAATGCTGTTGTGGCAAGCTGTTGCTGTCAGAGCCCCCCAGATGCCCCGAGAGGCCACTGCCACTGCTGCTTCCGCTGTTACTGCTGCTGTTAAGCAGCTGCTGCTGCTGCTGAGGACTGAACTCGTGTCGTCTGCCAATGGCTCCCAGGATCTTTCCCAATTACCTAGCGTGGACCTGTGTATGAGAGGTCTATGATCCAGCCTGGCATGTGAGGGGTCTGTGATCCAGTCTGTACAATGGATTTGAAGGGTCTGAGCCCTAGCCCTGACAATACAAATGGAAACTTAATATAACTAAAATAATGAAGCGTTTTGGCTTTAGTTATGAAATGCCTAGCCATACAATTTGTGTAGCTATTGCTTTAACAATACAATTGGCATAGTTATTAGTTATGGCCCTAACCCTACAGCCTGTATTACCTTGGTGCCCAAGCCCTGCTCTAGGCACCCTGGCCTTCTTTCATTTCAGAGAAAATGTCAAGCTACTTCCCAACCTTGGGCCTTGTGGTTTTCCTTACCTAGAATACTCTTCTCTCCCCCGTCTTCACCTGTCTCTTACTTAGTCCCTCTGCTCTCAATTTAAATAACACTTGTTCAAAGAGGCCTTCCCTGACCACACTGCCTGAACTTAGTTATCCCTCTTATAAACTTTTTGTACTTCTCCTTGATAGCATTTATCAAAACTGCAATTATGTATCTGTACCTTATCAGTTTAAAGTCTGTTTCCTGCATTAAAATCCATGAAGTACCATAACTGTTTTGCTTTCTAATATCCCAAGAAACTAGCACAGTGTCTGGCACAGAGAAGGTATTCATATTTTCATAGAATGAATTAATAAATTATAGGCATCTAGGAGACACTACTACCAAACAGCACAGAAGCAAGAACCAAAGCAAAAGCAGCAAACTTATCTATGTTTTTCTCTACTGATTCTTCAGTGCTTACAACAGTGCCTGGCAAACAGAAGGCACTAAACAAATATTGGTTGAAAAATAAATTAGGGAGGATTTAATATTAGGAAATTAGTACAATACAGTCCATCAATAAGTCAAATTAAAAAAACAATATAATCATCTCCATAAATACTGAAAAGACATTTGATAAAATGTATACAAAGTATACAGTATACAAAGGTAATTCAAAAAGTTCATGGAAAGATTCATAGTGTCTTTTAATTCTCTATTTTTCCACGAACTTTTTGAAGTACCCTCATACATTCATGATTTTAAAAAACACACAAAATTAGGGGCCGGCCCGGTGGCGCACTGCTACAGTGCGCCGCTTGGGAGCGTGTCGGCGCTCCCGCCAAGGGTTCAGATCCCACGTGGAGACCAGTTCCCGCTCACTGGCTGAGCAAGGTGCGGGCGCAGCACCGAGGGTTGCGATCCCGTTGCCGGTCCCAGTCCGGTACGGGCGTGACACTGAGGGTTGCGATCCCGTTGCCAGTCCCAGTCCGGTACGGGCGTGACACTGAGGGTTGCGATCCGTTGCCGGTCACGAA
>NW_007726890.1:387799-397586 GCF_000696425.1 Galeopterus variegatus
CGGGCGCAACACCGAGTGAGCGAGGTGCGGGCGCAACACCGAGGGTTGCGATCCCGTTGCCGGTCCCAGTCCGGTACGGGCGTGACACTGAGGGTTGCGATCCGTTGCCGGTCACGAAAAAAGACAAAAAGGAAAAAAAAAAACCACAAAATTGAAATAAATGCAGTTTCTTAATATGGTTTTAAAAAAAACAACCTGTCAAATCAACAGGCAATGATGCCTTTAACAGTGAGACACCTCTTGAGGCATTCTCACTGAAATGAGCTAAACAAGGATCATCATTATTTAACACTGGTCCAAAAATTCTCATTGGTGTAGTGAGGCATGAAGCAAGACTAATAGTTATAGCTACTAAAAAGGAGACAATATTATTATTGCAGATGATTAAGGCTATGTACCAAAATGAATACAGAAAATATTAAAAACTTCAGTAAGCAGCTGGATAAAAGATAAATATCCACAACTCAAAAGCTGTTCTGTATAGGAGTAATAAGCAAACAGAAGATAACAGAAAAAAATTCCACTCACAATAGCAGCAAACAAATAAAATCCACAATAAAATATTTAACCTAAAAAAATACAATATACATGAAGAAACTGTAAAATTTTACTGAGACATGAAAGAGATGTTACCATGTTCCTTGACAGTGGCTTAATTTTATAAGGAAGTTAACTTAATAAAATTTGGCATAACCTATGATGAAACATTGGTCATTAAAAAATCATGTTTTTAAATAATTCTAAGTGACATGGGAAAACATCACAATATAATGTGAAATAACAATGAAGGATAAAAACTATATACAAGGATTCCAATTATGTAAAAAAAATAAATAAAAGATTGCAAGGAAACACATCAAAATGTTAACCACAGTGATGATCTCTAGATTGCAGGAGAATAATTTTAATTTGGTACTTTAAACTTTTCTTAATTTATAAATTGCATAAAGATGTACTACTTGTATAATCAGAAAAAAATTATTTAAAAAGCACTTAATACAAACAATACATATTTACCACTATAATCAGGCCTACCTGACAAACCCAAGGTGGTCCTCCTGCAACATACTGTGTGCTTTAAAAGTTTATGTATGAAGCCCAAGGATCAAGATAAAATCTGGTTTCAGTGCAAATGCTACTAAATGGGCAGAAATAATGAAGAATTTTATTCAGCTGGTCACTTAACTATTTTCTCCCTATGATCCAGTAACTTGAACTCTGGACATAGCAACACATGGCTAATTTCTATGCAGGAGAGGCTAATGTATGGTAAAACTAATGCCATACATTAGGTACTCACAAGAGAAAAGGCACATCCGCTCAGTTTAACTTTCCAGCTTTGGATCAAATACTTATTCACACCCAGAACAGGACATTTCAGTATCTTATTTCAGCAGCAATGTCAGTTGCTGCAGAACTGCCTTTGCTCTAACTTTGCTTTTTCAGTGTTGTTTTACCTTCTTCTTTTTAAGCACAATAAGACATAGATGTTAAGTTACTTTCTTTCTTGAATACCTGCAGCTGGGTTTACTTAGTCTTTCAGGATCAGCCCCTAAGACTTCCAAAATCCATGACCAAAGAAAAATCCAAGCCAGAAAGAGCCTACCTAAACCATTCAACACAAATTAATTGTGCCAAGGGCAGGGACAGTGTCTAAACAAAATTATGTATAATCCATAACCCCAAGCTAATAGCCAAGCCCCACTCATCCAAGGATTCAACGAAGAGATAAGGCAACCATTTGATTTAGATTCATGTGGTCAGATACTCTTTTCCATAGCAACCACACAATAGTCATGGTAGTAGTCAAGTGCCATTTTCTCCTCCCCATAACACAGTACCATTAGATGATAAACAAAGAACAGCTTGCACAGAAAGTCTATGATGATTTGCTTCAAACAGATAAAAGCTAGAGAACAGAAACTGTGAAAAGGAAGAACATGTTCCCTCTGATAAATGGATGCCTTGAAGGGATGGGGCTTAAATAAAAGATCAAAATTATTTTGAAAAAGAAAAGGAATGCCTGGACAAGCAATTTAAGGGACTCTGTAGCCTCCCCAAATAATATAACAAATAAAAGAAGACATTATGATTTAACATACAAAAATAAAAAGAGGAAGGAAAAAAAAGCTTAAAGCATAACAGCCGTTGAAAAAACAACAAAAAACCACCCATAACCCTTACGTGCTTCACACATTTTACTAGCCTTTCCCATAATAATTATCAATTCTACAGCAATGATTTAACTGATAGCAATAATAATGATAGCTCAAATAAATTCCACATTAGAAAAGCATATCGTATTTTCAATTTTTATCAAGATTCTTACTAGCCACCTGTTTTTTTTCTTAGGCTTAGCTGAAATGTTTTTGGGAGACAATACTAATTTGTATAGCTGCCTTAAGAAAACGAAGACTATAGGATAAGACAGTAAAATTAAAGTTGTGCCCAAAAAGATGTCTTAAATATAGATAGTATTCAAGTCAATATTTGTTAAATGAAAATCAACACCATTCAGAAAGATACTCACTGTTTGAAGGTATGTCAATCAAAAGAGTTTCTTCTGCTTCTGATAGGGGAAAAAAAAGAGAATAGGATCAGGGAAGAGAAAACCATTCATTACAACCAAAAGAAGTATATGCCTAAGTAAATAATTACTTCTCTCAGTCATTACTCCTAGGTCTTAGAACATGTTAAAAAAAAATCCTTTGCTTTTTTTTGTTCAGCATTTTTACAAAAAGGATTTTAATAGCACTAGGTTCTAGAGACCATAAGCAATTCAACTAAAAAAAAAAAAATGAACTGAACAAGTAACCAAATGGAACTCCTCAAAACAAATCAAGGAACAACAAATTAATAGTAGGGAACATAACATGTTAGTTCAAGTGAAGGCAAGTTTAATCTCCTTCAACTATAACATACTGATTTAACATAATCTAACTGTGTCCTTTAGATATTTCTTATAGAAAGCCAAGGAAGTGACCCTGAATTTTTAGTCTCTGAAAATTACCCAGTGATCTTATTACCTCTGCCCCTTATAGAAGCACAATATAGCTGAAGTTCCTTGCTTTCAGGCTACAATTAATACTTGCGGGCCCAAGGCCTACCATCCCCAACAAGAAGCACAAAGTAGTACAAAGCAGTCTGCAAGTTCAGAGTTTTCTTTTCTCTCGATGGCTCTCCTGGACTTACTTCCTTACCTCTAGTGTCTGGACCCAACCTATCTCTTCCTCTCCGGATTTGACAAACAGCACCTGCCAGACCTTCCTTGCTAACCGAGCTCTGGGTACTGACTTCTTGGAATTAGCCTGGATCTACCTTGGTCAGATGGAGTAGTCTCAGCCTTTTCTAGCTCCCTCATAAGACCGAATTGTATATTTGGCTCCATTATTCAGGTACAAAAGAAGCAACTGGTAAGAAGCTAAGTTGTCTAATATTAGAAAGTAGTCTCAATACTATAACTAGCATGATGAAGCAAGGGAAAATAGGGCACCAGGACACAGATATTATATGTTTGCCACTGTTCTTCAGTAACTTTTAATTCTGTAAAACCTGCAAAACTTTTAATTTACAGACGGTTTTCAAAATACAGGTATAGGTCGGGAAATAGAAGGTGAAAACTCAAGGACATACTGTTTTCTAATCATGGGGGACTATGGTACGTGCGTGCACATATTTTCCCAGATTCCACGAAACAGCACTACAATCTAACAATTGGCTGTCTTCTTATTAAAAACAATACTAAGAGAAACAGGGTAAAAGAGACTCCAGAAGTAGTACAAAAAGGTTCAAAGCAAATAAGATACTAATCTAAATTCATGTTCTTCAGCTTTTCTCCTCCATATAGGGGCTACACCTTAAAAAGTGAGGTGACCACAACAACTTACTATAGCATGCAGGTGCCTTGTTTAATAAGTCTCTCTCACACAGGGCAGGCTACATTGTACATTCTATACAATGTAGACACTTTCACTGAAGGTATTTTAAATTCTTAATATATGCTGTCTTAAAAAGTCATACCCACTTAGTATTTTCACTTACAGAATAATTCCTGAGGAAATAAGATTTACGTACAGAGATGTTCGTCACATTACTATTTATACTAGTGAAAAATAACCCAAATGTCAAACGCGAGGGAATAATTACATTATGAACCATTCATAAAAATGGAATAGTACATAGCCATTAATTCCATGGAAAAGTGCTCACATATCATGGCATGTGGAACCTACAAAAAAATTGCATAGGATGAGTCCTACCCACCCTAAAAGTTATATGTGAAGAAAAAAGGAAAATGCTTGGTGTTTATCTCTGAAGGATAGGAATTTAGGTGACTTATTTTCTTTATGCTTTTCTGTTCTTTTCAAACTTTTTACAGTATGTATATATATTACTTTTGCAATCAAAAAAGTTCAATACAGTTTAAGAAAGAATCTGTGCAAGGTAGGATTCAAGTTTTCCAAAAAGCTACAACTGATACAGAATGCTTCTGCCTGACTAAACCACTGGACCAGCTGGAAACATAATGCATTTGTTCTCTAGTAATCAATTTCCTTTCTAGAGCAATGTGAGATGACAGAAGCAACACCTCCTACACAAACCTCCCAATTTTTGAGTTTCATTGTAGCAGATGAAACAACAGATTTTCTGTGCTCAGTCCCCAAATTTGAGAGCAGGAAGCCAAATATTTCCTCCCCAGAGTTGATTTCCTTATGACTCACTGTAAAGGTATGAGTATCAGCACAATTGAGTGTAAGGTATTACAGTCTGGCACAGTGTGTTGCCAAATGTCTTCATTTCAAATAGTGTTGGGAGAAAGTGCTGAATGTGTGTGAATCCAAGCGACCTTGATACTTACAATGAGCAGTGTGTCAGTTAAACCCAAGAATGTCATTTAAATCCACATACAGGTCAGTCAGCATAAAAGACTACCTACACGTAATAGACTGCATACGTCTAAGCCTCGCCAGGGAAACAGGTGAGACCCCCCCCACACACACGCACGAGAGGGTACTTCAAAAAGTTCATGGAAAAATAGAATACACAAACTTTTTGAAGACCCTCCGTGTGTGTGTGTGTGTGTGTGTGTGTGTATGTGATATTTCAATACAACCCTTCAGCACTCTTAGGCAAAGCATTTATCATTTTCTCAATAGTGGATTAGTAATGTTATCTTTTTATGCAAAGAGCAATACATCTCATCTTACATGCAGTGGCAAATTTAAAAATGTATAGTATTACACAATGCAATAATGACCAAGGAAAAACACTATAAAACCAGCAAAACAATTAAAGCTAGTACCTTGTATACATCTGAAGTGGCTATTTATAGGAATGATATCTTGAACACGCTGTTCCTTCTTGTGCAACTGGATTATTAACCTAGGAAACAGAAGAATGCATCAATTAATAGCTACTGAAAAACTCAAACGTTTAGCAACAAAATACTTTGCTGTTTTAATGCACAAATCTACTCTCTATTTATTAGACTTGCTGCGTATAATTCCCTGGATCTAAGCAGCATGACAGCTAGATATTGCTCTAGGTCTAAAAGGATATTAGTAGTGATCAATATCTGAATCCCCACGCTGTCCTATATGCCAAGAAGAACGTATAATAATCTATATCCCAAAGGCAATTTACAATCTTAAGAGCATAAATTACAGAGTATACATCTGCAGAGTGTGCATACCAGAGTGAAGAACAGCTAGATGTGAACTCCATGAGTGCAGGGACTAACTATGGCTGTCTTTCCACTATAGTATTTCTAGGACCTAACACAGAGCCCAGCACATAGCAGTTGCTCATGTGTGTTGAATCAATGAATTAGAAAATCCATAAATTAGCTTTCCAATTGTATTCCCATGGCTTTTACCAAAGAATGGTTCTCTCTCTTCACACATTCAAGTTCATGGAGGAGTAAGAAGGGATGCTCAGACAGCTGGGTCAGTCAAAATAACCCCAGTGACCAACAAGGTGACAGATATCACAACCAGAATGCCTTTACATCCCTCATGTTTTTCCTCTGGTTTCCTCCATGCTGGTATTTCTACATAAGCATGACTGAACTTGGCTCCCTAATAAGAAATGGAAGACTTCTAAATCCATATGTACTCCTGAAATATTAATTTTCATTTATTCTTTATTTTTAGTGGCCCAGAATCAAGGTATAAGCTACTGGTAAACTGCCATTCTGAAAGTCAACTAGCTTCCCCAAAGTCAAGCACTCTTCAGGTGTTTTTTTTTTTTTTTTTTCTTCAGAAATGGAAGACTTCTAAATCCATATGTACTCCTGAAATATTAATTTTCATTTATTCTTTATTTTTAGTGGCCCAGAATCAAGGTATAAGCTACTGGTAAACTGCCATTCTGAAAGTCAACTAGCTTCCCCAAAGTCAAGCACTCTTCAGGTGTTTTTTTTTTTTTTTTTCTTCCTGAGACCTAAAATCAAGTATCACGTCCTCCAAGAAGCTTTCCTCAATACTCCCAAGCAGAATCAGCAGCCTTATCCCCTTTGCTTGCTCCTCTAATAGAGCACTTACATGGTCCATTGTAGCGATATCTATTTTCCCTCACTGATTTGAGCTCCCCGAAAGCAAAGACCCTATCATATTCAGTTTTGTCTGTAGCCTAATAGATCCTCAATAAATACTGGCTGAATAAAAAAACTAGCTTAATTAAGCCATAAGCAGAGGTGAACTTCTAAAAGCAACTTTTCAACTTCTAAATAAAAAATATCATTGTTTTGAAGAGTTTGATTTCTATTTTGTTGTCTTTTGGAGGGACTTGCTGTTTTTGCTTTTTGGACTTTTTTTCAAATGCATTAACTTTTTTTTTGATCCTGCTTGCATAATTTTCAGGGGTTTATATTTTAGGTGATTACAGGTATATAGTGCAGGCCCTTTTCAACCTGGAAAGTTCATGAGTTGAGCAGAGAGTCTTATAAATCCAAATGGAGATCAGAAACTAGATAAAAAGCTGAGAAAGCAAGGGTCAAGGAGGAAGAGCTTACATTAAGGAAAAATGTACACAAACCACTATAATCTCTAAATACGTATACTAGAAATGGTGCTGAACATTAGAAGTAAAGCTTCAACCAGACTATATTGTTAAAAAAAAATCACAAAACAAAGATAAATTGAGAATTTAAGTGAATTCCACAAACATTTATTGAATATGTACTCTGTGTTAGCCACTAAATAAACTGTGTAGCAAAACAGTAGAGATAAGAATAAGCATAAAAATTCTAACTAAATGTAATTCTTCATTTCAAAACAGAAAGATTAAAAATAATAGGTATATGACAAAACAATGAAAATCAGAATTGGTAGTTGTCAAACAGAAAAGAGTGACAAATCATAAACACCAACTAAGAAATACTTTGCAATATCTAAGCAATTACCTAGGAAATACTTTGATTTGTTCAAGGAAGGTTAAAGGTCAAACAACAGGTTCTGCCATTATTATTCTTAAAAAATGAATCTTAGTGTTTGATTCCCTGTTTCCAAAAAAAACTTATTTGCAGTTATAATTATGGTCTCTGAAGTAAATTTCTCCTATGGTTGATAGTAGTTACCACAGACTAAAGATTACAATAGGCTTCCAGTTCTAAGATAAAAAGGCCAAAAGTAAGTTCTGGACATCCAAGTCACGAGACGGGAATGACAGACCAGAGTTTGAGTTTTATAGATAGTATTAGGTGTCTCCAGTAAATGATATCAAAATAAACTTCTCAATGTAATTCTGAGATATATTGTGTAGGTTTGGATCTCACCAATGCTACTACCTGTGAACAAATGCTTACCTTTCTATGCCTCAATTTCTGTATCTAAAAAAGGGGGAATATAATACTTCTATTTCATAGTAACCCTGATATGAACTAATTCATGAAAAGTGCCTAGAACAGTATCTGGCACATATCAAGCCATCAAAAGTTAGTTGTTGCCACAGCCCCACAATTTATACATAACTGGAACACAAGAATTTGGTTTTTCTGTGGGGAGGATACAGTCAGGAGAGCTACCACTGCCGAGTCTAAAAGTTCTGCTATACAAGAGCCCAGATAGGATGAGGCGCTTATCTCTACACCAGACACTCACTCCCTTATTAGATGAATAGAGAGTTCCAAACCTACTAAACGCAGGGACCAGATCCTGGGCAACAATGTAGCTGTTCTACTCAATCCTCCTAATTTTGTTTCACAGAAGAGGAAACCAAGGCACTAAAAAGTTACTTATTTGCCCAAAGGCCACTTCTCTCTACCCCATCCTAGCCTTTGGAAGTGTAAGTGGTGTTACACTTTTCAACTCACTTTTCTGTTGAATTTAGTTTTATTAAATCTGTCTTCCAGGGTTTGATGAAATCTGGGGAAAATAGCATGAATTTCCCACATCAACAGAACTGACCAAGCAGGACCTAGCAAAGAGCTACTTCATAGAACCAGTTGACGTCCAGTTAAAGTGGCATTGACAGTCTCAGAGAAGAGCAGGTTAGGCCAATGGGAATTTCTTCTGTGTAAATTAGACAGCACAGACAGAGGATGTAAAAGGCGGGACTGAGAAAAACTGTTTTTAGGCAAAACCCAATGTTGGGAAGTGGCAGGATTTAAGTGATCAACAGTTTTTAAACTGGTAAGGAATTTGATGTCAAGAAGCCAGTGAACAAGGGAGGTGGCTTGGGCACACAGGCATAAGGGCCTATGACACAATGGTCACCATGGATATTTTCAAGATGAGGCATTAGTGGCAAATGAGTGAGGTTAGCAGCTATGGTGCTAGTTTATCAAGATAATCTTTTCATCAGTCAGTCAACAGTATTTACTGAGCTCTTATGTCTAAGGCAGAGTAGAAGAAGGTGACACACACTGATAAAATGCTAAATGTCATTTATTTTTCTACACGTTTCATTACCTTTTCTTTCCAACAGCCAAGTCAATAAATGAAGCAGTTACTGGCCTACACTAAAACCATTACTGAGTTAATGAATATGCCTTTGAGCAAGTGGAATAAGGTGGTGGAGAGAGAGGAGGAACCAGTTGAATGGGTTTAAGACAAGTCTGTGACATTAACAATGAAGCGTTTACATAGCACTTTTACTTTTTGTAAACCACTTTCGCATTTATTATTCCCTCAGTTATACCTCCAAAGGTTATAAGGTAAGCAGTTAATGTTTTAATTCAACTGATGAGTTAACTAAAGCCCAGAAAGCTTTATTGACTTGCCCAAGATTACACAACACGTGTCAGTTGCAGAGGCAGGAACTAAGAACCCAGCCTTCCTGCTTCCCCGCCTACTGAGTCCTTCCACTGAGCAACACTGCCAGGTGCAATCCAGAGGTTTGGACGTTGGGGACAAAGCACCGTGGTGAGAAGAGCACTGGTGCTTCACACCTGGGCCTGAACCTGTTGCCCGCGTGGCCTCAGTGGGAGGAGGGTGGGGGACTCGCCGCGGTTTGGGGCTGGGAGGTAATGGCAGGCTCCCCTCCTCTGTGGGAATCAGGTGGTTACTTACTCATATTGCCCGTTCCTCTGGGCTAGGGTCAGGGCACAGGGCTCCCGGAGAGCACCCTTCATCTCCATACCCTCGACAGTATGCGGGCGCTAGTCAAGGGTCTCCTTTAGAAGCGCGGCTGGGAAGGGTGGCGCGGAGCAGAGCGGCGGGAGTCTCCCGCCCCCTTGGCCGTCCCCCTTCGTCCCCCGGGCGTCGCCTCCCGCTCCAGCCCCCTTCCCTGCTCGGCTCGGTCTCTGGACTCAGTCCCCAGGCTCCGCCGTGTTCCACAGCCCGCCCCC